>NC_092875.1:47481533-47781533 GCF_028372415.1 Notamacropus eugenii
CCTGCACAGCCCTCCCTTCCTCATTCTAAAGCAAAGTCAAGTGGAAGTCATGCCATCTTTTCTCTGATGGCATGGTCTTCTTCAGGAACAAAGGACAAACACACACACGTTCCAATTTTTGCACATCTTTTCTAACATTTGTCATTTTTCTTTTCTGTCATATTAGCCAATCTGTTAGCTGTGAGGTGGTACTTCTCTATCTACAATCTATTAATTAATCATCTACCTGTCCTTCTGTTTCTATCTATTTGATCATATCACTCCTTTGTTTAATAAGCTGTCCTATCTCCTTATTGGCTTTATCATAAAATACAAGCTCTTCCATTTGGCATTTAAAACAATTCATAATCTGAGTCCCATCTACCTTTCCAGGTTTATTACATATCTTTTTCCTTGATATATTTTTCTATCTAATCAAACAATTCTACTTGCAGTTTTCCTTATAGGACATTTCTCATTCTATCTTCATATCTTTACCCAGTCTCCCAGGGCTGGAACATTCTCTCTCCTCACCTCTGCCTCTTAAAATCCCTAATTTTATTCAAAATTCAGATTTCTATATAATGTCTTTTCTGATTACCCCCAAACAAGTGCCCCCCAGCCATTTACCTTGAATGGCTGTGTGTATGTATGTGTATGTGTGTGTATACATATATGTATATATGGAGGGAGAAAGAGAGAGGGGGAGGAAGGAGAGAGTTTACTCATAAGTACCTAACAAGGAAACAATAGCAACCAATATTTATTTATATTGAATTTCAAGGTCCCATGCATTTATATGTTCATTATCTCATTTGATCTTGTGCAAGGTTCTTTATTTGGTGCTGGTGGGTAGTGAAGAGATAGAGATGACAGAGACCCTGTTCTTTGATAGCTTATGATCTAACAGAGGAAATACACAGAATGTGGTACAGTGGAAAGGCATCTAGCTCTTGAATAGCAGGACATGGGTTCAAATTCTACCCCTAACTTTTATTAGCTGTGTGACCTTGGCCAAGGCATTTAGCCTCTCTATGCCTTGGTTTCCCCATATGTAAAATGGGTGGTTTGCTTAGCTGTCTTCTGAGATCCCTTCTAGCTCTACATCTATAGTTCCATAAAATGAAGTATATGTGATACAAAAGAATGTAGCTCAACCACTTTTTTAAGCTTCTACTGCTTGCAAGACTGAGTGTAAGGTGCTTGGATATACAAAGACAAAAATGATCCATCCCCACAGCTTGCAACATTCTGAGCAAACACAAACATAATAAGACTTTTAAAAAGAGATTTTTAATGAGAGAGAAAGCATTAGCAACTGAGGGTGGGGTAGGGGAGGGATCTGGGATGACTTCAAAGAGGAGATGTCCCTTGAACTGAGCAGGTACCAAGGGAAATTTGAAGAGAGGGTCAAACCCTTTCAGCTTAGAGGTATAAGGTTAAGAAGGGTTAGGCCTCATGACTTGGGAGTTGAACCTTTAAATAATCAGTGGGACTTCAAATGATGGGGATGGTGGGGGAAGGAAGCCATTTCAGGTGTGAAGGAAAAGTGTAAGCAAAGACAAGGAGATGGGAAATGATAAGACAAGAAGAGAGGATGGCAAATCACACAGTCAGAACGTAGAATGTAGAACACATAGGGAGTACTCAATGATGGACAGCTCCAACTCATAAAAAGAGTTCACTATGATTAAGAAGTCTTCTTTGGACCTTCTTTTCATTACTTCTAGCTCTGTCTTCTGGGACCAAGCAGACAGGTCGAATTCCTTTTACCTTTGACAGCTCATTAAATACTTAAAGACAGACATCATATCCGCTCTAATTCTTCTTTTCTAAGAGCTAACTATTCTGAGCTCCCAAGATAATAACAAGGCCTGTAAATAAGTGTTCCTTTTATCCAAATTTCTGCCTTTCCTAAATGACATGGCACACCATGTTTTCCCTCACCAGGATGAGTCATTGTGATCAGTTTTCACAAAAATGAAGCCATTTAGCTTGTTCTAGTTTCAATTTCAAGACTGTGTTGATGAGTGAGAGCTGAAAGGGATTTTAGGCACCTTCTTTGAATGCATTAAGAGATAGGGCCTAGAGGACTAAGGATATGACCATCCCATCAAGTTCTGCCTTGATCAGTCCACATCTAAAGTACTGGGCTCAGTTCTGGGCAACACATTCCAGGAAAGACATAGATTAATTGAAGAGTATCCAGATAAGGCCACCAGGATTGTCCATGATATATAGGCATGATTCAAAGGAAGTGAGAATGTTTAGTCTGGAGCAAAAAGCTGCAGGGTATAGCATATTTGTTGTTTCTAAGTATTTAAAGGGCTGTTACTTGGAAAAGGGAATAGAATTATTCTACTTGCCCCCACAGAGTGGAATTAAGGGCAAACAGCATAAGCACCAAAGGGACAAATGTAGGCTTGGTGTAAAGAAAATATACAAACAATTAGAGCTGGCAAAAATGGAAAAACTCTGATGAATTACACCTTCCCGAAGGTCTTCAAGCAAATGTTGGATCACCAATTGTTGGGTGTACAAAGAGGAGAGTTCTGTCAAAGTCAGATGGAATAGGTGACCTCTAAAATCCCTTCCACTTCTAAGATTCTAAGATAATATAATTTGATACAACCCCTTATTTTGTAGATGAGGAGACTTAAGTTCTAGAGAAATAGAGATGTTTTTCCAAGGCTCAACTGTCTCTGATAACTGCTCAAATGCCTCTCAGACTAAAAATCTACTCTCCAAAGCTGGATTGCATTTTGATAAAGGTTTGCACTGCTCAAAGCACTTCTGTGCTTATCAGTTGAATCTCACAATAGCCCTGTGAGTCTTCTCTCCATTTTAGAGATTAGAAAACTGAGGCTCAAAGAATTGCTTGGTTGCTTAATAGCAAGTCATTGATAGATTGAGGCACTGCAAGCAGATTTCCTGAGTCCTAGAATCACCAAATATCAGAGCTGGGAAGGAACTTTTAGGATATCTGGTCAAAATCCATAATTTTACAGATGAGGAAACTGAGGTTCAGAGAAAAGAAATGATTTGCTGAATGTCACACAACAAGTATATGCAAAGCTAACAATTAATCTCACATCTTTTGAATCCCAGAAAAAGATGTTAGGCAGCAGTTTTCTCTGTCCTTGACTCTAAAGCTATTTTGCATAGAATTTCCTAATCAAGTGATTGGATGATTACCACAAAAGAAAAAAAAAACAATAATCAAAGAACATTTTTGTAGTGGACCCATTTCTTCCTTTCTACTTCCTTGGTTCTTATCCATCCTTCATGACTCAACTGCAAAAATCACAAAATCACAGGACCTCAGAGTTGGAGGGGACCACAAAGGTCATGTGATCTAACCCTGTAACTACACAACAATTCCCTCTACAACATTCCTGCCAATAAGTCATCCAATCTTTGCTTAAAGACTTGAACTGAAGGAGGACTCACTACATTGAAGGCATCCCTAGATCAGGCTTGGACAATCCCAGTTAATCTTCCTTTACATGGGGCCACATTTTGCTTTTCTACAGCTTCTAATCACTGCTCTTCAGAGGCAGCATGATTTAATGGATAGAGCACAGGGCTTGGAGTCAGAAAAACCTGCCTTCAAAACCCACCTCAGACATTTATTATCTGCGTGACCTCAAGCAAATAATTTAGCCTCAGTGTCCAAATCTGTAAAATGACTTCGAATTCACTGGTTACTAAGTTCCCTTCCACCTCTAAATCTAAGATAATATGAGCAAATCCAGTCACTTTTCTCCATAACAGATTTTCAAATACTTGAAGAAAAGCTATCATGAACATTCTAAGTCTCCCCCAGGCTAAGTATCCCCAGTTCCTTTAAATAAAATAGCACATTCCAGTCTCACATTCACCAGAAAGCATTTGCTGGTTAATCCAGCTCAGGTGAATCCCCCTTCTCTGAATGGCCAGCACTTCTGGTCAATTTAATTATACTTTGCCTTCTGTGAATTCTGGGCATGTTTGAAAGAAAGCAAATTTCTCTCATATATAATTATCTGCTTTAGTGTGAAAAGAGAGACTTGAAGAAAACCCACCAGACTTTGGAGAAAATCCCCAAGAGGAGTAGCAATGGCTTTAGGAGGAAAGGGAGTGGTGGATAGAGCACTGGACCTGAGGTCAAGAAGACTTGGAGTCAAATCTGGCTTCAAACACTTACCAGTTGTGTGACCCTGGGCAAGTCATTTAACCTCTGTCTGTCTCCGTTTCCTTAATGGGGCAGCTATATGTCAAAGAAGACAGAACTCTGGGTCTAGAGTCAGGAAAATGAGCTCAAATCTGGCCTTGGACACTTGCTAGCTCTGTGACCCTGGGCAAGTCATTTAACCTCTATCCGCCATGTTTTCCTCAAGTGTAAAATGGGGATAATAACAGCACCTACCTCTGAGGGTTGAGTGAGGATCAAATGAGAGAAAAATTGCAAAACATTTAGCACAGTTCCTGGCACATAATAAGTGCTATTTAAATGTTAGATACTATTATTGTGGTTGTTGATAACATTTTTTGTCCTTAAGGCAGCTAGGTGGTTCAGTGGATGGAGCGTGGAGCTTACCAGGAAAACTCATCTTCCTGAGTACAAATCTGGCCTCAGAAGATACTTACAGGGCTGTGTGCCTAGGCAAGTCACTTATGCCTGTTTGCCTCAGTTTCTTCATCTGTAAAATTAACTGTAGAAGGAAATGGCAAACCATTCCAGTATCTTTTCCAAGAAAACCCTAAATAGAAGGTCAGACACAACTGAACAACAGCAAACGCCTCCTAGGTTGTTTGCGAAGATCAAATCAGATAATATTTGTAAAGTACTTTGCAATCCTTAGAGCACTATATAAATTCTAGTTACAAATTGTAATATGCACCCACACCCGCTACCTTACCAGTCCAAATCTACCAGGCATAGGTAGAGTACAAAGGGACTGAGCCTCCCTCACCCAAAGATCCATTGGGGTGGACTTCAGCCACTAAATGTTATTTATGAATTGGGGATATTAGCCACTAAATGTTATTTATGAAAGGCATCTCCACCATCTCCCCTCCCCAGTCTGTCTCAGTATAAATGTCAGGATTGTGAAGCCATCTGAGGCTTCTTTGCACAAGAAGATGTTTAGGAGGGCACAGAGGGCATGTACTTGTGTGTAGTGTGTGTCCTGAGCTCCTAGCAGCTAATAGAAAAGGAGAGATGGTACATTCAGTCAGCAACTATGAGAACAGTTCTTCTCATTGAGCTAAAAAGAATTCAATTAAACTAACAGCCCCTTCCAGAAGACAGGGTATTATCATCCCATTATGCAATTACCTTCTCTCAATTAGGCAAGCAAAATGAAAACACGATTAACAGGCATGACTGTAGCCATCTCAACTGTGTCTATGGACTCAAGGCTAAAGATGGGGTGTGAAAATGAGAGGGTCTCTTCAGCCCCTAAACCCTAAGCCTCAGTACAGATACCATCTCCAACATGTAGAGAGACTCTCTCTCTCTACTTTTCATCCAACCCCACTTCATTCCAAACTCCCACTCTGATATATAACAGTATTGTCACATGGTAGAGACATCCCTCCCTTTGATATATGCAGAGAGAATCTCAAGGTTAAAAGGAATCTCAGAAGGTGTCAACACACCTTCTGAGTGTCCACTCTGCTGGATACTGAACAAGGATCTCCTCTAGTCAGTACCTGGCAAGGGGTCTTCAAGCCTTTGTTTGAAGGGCTCCAGTGAAGAAAGAACCCACCCTTTACACTGTGAATAAATGAATGAATGAATGAATGATGGAGTATTTATTAAGTGCTTACTATGTCAAGTCAACAATCATCAGTTAAGAACTATGTGTCAGGCACTATGCTAAGTGCTGGTGTTACAGATAGAAGCAAAAAAAAAAGACAGTATCTGCCCTTGAGGAGCTTATACTCTAGTGTGCCAAGCACTATACTATGTGTTGGGGATTTTCATAGAAAAGCCATTAAGTCCATATCCTTGAGGAAGGGGAAAGCTTCCAGATACAGCTTCCATTTTAATAGAGGGAGACAACATATAAAAAAGAGTGGTGGCCAGGGAGGTATATTTCGATTTAGGAAGTCACAAAAGTGCTGAACCACAGGGTAGCTGATTGAAAAACCCTTTCAAGTTGTAATGACAGTACTCATTTAATTATGATATCAGATCTGGAAAACAGCTGGGAGAGGGAACAAAGAGAATGGGCTACAGGGCAGATGGTAAAGTCTGATAGTCTGTAGAATACAGCAGAAGCAGAGTGGGCCACACATGCACACACATACAAACATACACAAATGTACATACATGCACATACATACACAGATGCACTATATATATACATCTATATGTATGTATGCACTCACACACGCACACACATGACTGGAGTGAAAACTGTGGGTTTCAACCATTCCATTCCTAGACAACTTAAATAATTTGAAGGATTTTCCTTAAATGAAAACAAAATTGCCCCTCTGTAAATTCTTCCTTATTCTGTCATGCTTTTCTCTCCATTCTCTATTACTTGCTGTTGCTTCCACTTTCTGTGCATGTCTTTGCAATATAATTTGGTTGAGGAAGTGCCTGTTAGTACATTGTTCTCTCAAAATCATTATCCAGTTTTCTTTCATTTTGGTTCATTTTGGGGTTTTTTGTCATTAGAATTTCATTCTTGGGAGAGCTTTGTAATCACGAGAAATGTTTTCGAGGTTCCTCTTTCTGGCATCACCTGTTCCTATGTGAATCACCAGGAAAGGGTTTTACAGAAGCATAGGAGAATCTCTATCCTATCCCCCAAAACATAGCCCAATGATTATTTGAACTGTACTCTTTCTCACAGGTTCACAAATCCCATAGGTGCATACAAACACTCCTCAATAGGAGTCACCAGCCGTGAATTCTTTTCATCCTTTGGCCACTAGTGGCAGAGAAGGAGCTGTAGAGAATGGTCTCTACAAGTCAATGCAAAATTTCCCTTGTTCTTCATACTTGCAGGAAGTGAAATCACTGGTTATATGTCATTCTTTTTGATTGCTTTTGCAGCTAATTCTTGGAGTGAACTGTCATAGCAAACTGCTTCTTAGATTGTTAATGGTGTCTGCCCCTGCCCTGCCCTACCCCTCCACACGCACACACATACACATACACACACATACACACACACACACACACACTCTCACACACACACACATACACATACACACACACACACACATACACTCACATACACACTCACACACACACACACACACATACACTCACACACACACTCAGGAGCTCCCAAGAAAGGCTATTTAAAGTAGAATCTAACCTTTTCCTTGTGATATGACTCCATTTTATGATGCTGCTGAGTATCAGTTACTATCCAAGTTCCAATCAATGTAAAAAGAATTTGGGAGTCAGTCAACAAGTATTTCTTAAGCACCCACCGTGTCCCAGGAGCACTAGCTGTGCACCTTCCTTTGTCTGCCTCAGTTTTCTCATGTGTAAAATGGGGATAATAACAGCATCTGTTTCCCAGAGTTATGGTGAAGAAAAAATGAGATTAATATTTATAAAGCTCAAAGTGCTACATAAATATTGGCTAAAAGTATCTCAAGTAGTCACCCTTTCTGTGGCATTAACAATGCACCCTCTCTCCCCAACCCCCAACATATACAAATCATCCTCTCTAACATACATAGACTTTCCTGTATGGTTTATGCAAGTCTCTACTCTGATATCTACAGTAGCCACTGCCCCCCCATACAATTACCCTAAGATATGCAGAGACATGCAGAGTCTTCTCTGCCATACCATGTGGCCAAAGGTAAACACCTTTATCTTTCCTCATCTGCCAAATGAAAGAGTTGGAAAAGATGTGCTCTAGAGACCTTTCTAGCTCTCAATTCTATCATCCTATGATCTTATAATTCCCCTCCCCTCCTTTCCAACTCCAACATGAACAGATCCTGCTCTGACATATAGACATCCCCCAACATATGCAGAACATACATGCACACACATACACACACACAATATACAAAAACACACTTTCCACTGTAATGCACCTTCAACTTTCCCCTAATACATGTAGGCAACTTTAAAACTTGAGGACATAGTTTCCTTCTCTGAACAGACTGGGTAATTAATTGCAAGAATTGAGATAATTTTAGGTGAAGATTTAAAATGTTAACATTATTAGTTGAATCCTCTGACTCTCATTTATAAAATGAATAATTAAGCAAACATAAGGAGGCAATAGGCACAAGGTGTCTTTCCTGTCAGTTATATTTGTGTAAAATAGTGGAGTTCCACTTGGGAAACATAACTGTTTCAAAGCCTAGAAAAACAGATGAGTGGTGCAAGGTTCAAATAAACAGCAATATTTTTTACAAGAAAAGCATACATGGTTTTTACTTGTTCAGGAGATTTCAGAGAACATTATAGTCCAATCTCTTCTTTTATACATGTTGGTACATCCACCCAAACAATCATACCATGCTTCCTTTACAGACTGAGGCTCACAGAGGTTACATCCTGACCCAAGGAGGTGGCAAAGCTATGGTAAGAGCCCAGGTCCTCTGGCTTCAAATCCAGTAGTGTTTCCACTGCCCCAATCTGCTTTCACTTTGTCTCCAATCAGAGGTAAAACTTACAAGTGAGGGTGGTTAGGGAGAATATAATTAGCTTGTCTGTGTCTATATATTCCCCCTGCAGAGCCAGACACAGTACATACCCAGTTGCGTTTTTTTTTTCTATTACCCCTCTTGTAATGAGCTATTTAGAAGATCCATATCCAAATGACCAGAATCTCATTCATGAAAACAAGCCAGCCTGTCAAATTCTATGAATAGGACTCTACACGTGGGACCCGTGTCCTTCTAGATACAGTTTTCATTTAAAATACCAAACTGATACATTTCCAGAACAGGTATTGACTCCAGAATCATTCATTGTATCCTTCATGATTTCAAAGGTAGAGGGGGTCACCCTACCTGCACAGGCACAGGTCACACCTGGCCAGATATGTCTTTGGGAGCTGCTATGACCAGAAAGCATACAAGGTAAAGACAAAGTCAATCACTGGGTGGGTGACCAGTCTTCTGGACATGAGGAACCACTTAGAGCCCCATGAGGCTGTTCCTTAGAGGAGTAAGGTACAGCAGCCAGGGACAGGGACAAGGAACCACTGGAACTCTTGCTCCAAACTAGAATTAACACCATACCACAATGACCTGCTGTAAGACTTTATACTGATAAAATACTGGGCATTTTGACATGATCACTCAGGAACAAACTTTCTCCTGGAAGATAAAAAGAATGTGATATTTTAATGACCACTACCCCAAATAGTAACTTCAAAAAATTGCAGGAGAAAAAAAAAGCGCAAGACTTTCTTTATAAATAAACCAGTTCACTTCAGTTAAAAATATGAATTTACAAAATACTTGAGTTTATCCAAAATTACATACATAAGTATTTAATCTTTACTAAGCAGGGAATAGCAGCAGAAACTTAAATATGGTAAAAAGGCTTTATCAACAATAAATACGGAGTACTTTTTAATACAAAGAATGCAGAAGGATTTGTCAAATAAAGATAATAAAAGTTATCCTAATTTGTACAGATTCAGGCCCAGGTCTGTGCAATGGACACAGTTAATCTCTACTACATAATACAACCATAAGGATAAAATGCCTGCTTGCAGATCACGTCTATTTAAAAGTGGGCTTACTTGGGATTGTTCATTCTTCTCTTAGCAGTTTATATGTTCAGGAAATTTTAGAGGGCATCATAGATGGGATGTGTGTGGTTACTGGATGCTGAAGCATCTTCCCTTTAGCTCTGTGACATTGGCAAATTGTTGTCTTTTCCATGAAGCAACTGAGAAAATTATCTACTTCCATTTTCCTCTAGAGGAAATCCTTGGCGAGGTGTTAGACTCCTCCTGGACTTCCTGGGCCTCCACCTTCAATCTTGCCTGGAGGGCACTGAGTGACCTCTCACTGAATTTATACTGCCTTTACATTTTCTTTTCAAAGCCAGGTTAGAGTAAGCACTCAATACTTGCATAGGACTACATGCCTTTTGGCTTCCAGGCTGGGCTCTAGATGGAGATTTGGGGAGCACAAGATCTGCACTGTTCATTACCAAGTCCTAATGACTTGTCAGTAATGACTAGCTTCAGCTGGGGCAAAGTCGAAACCTCCTTCGGGCATACTTCTTCTTCATTCTTATCAGTTCATTGCAACGGGCTGAATTCTGAGAGTTCACATCAGGCATCTCGTAACCAAACTCATTTTGACCTATCAGCATTTGTAGTATCTGTTATGGGTACAAGTGATGGCAGATTTGAAATCAAAGGAGAGAGCAGCAGACCAGGCTGAAGAAATAGCTTCAGCACCTAGGACAGAAACCATAGGTCTGCTTCTTTCTAAGGACATGAAGAGAGAAACAGAAAACCCTAAGCAGCATAAAGAGGCATTCCCACTGGGCTACTGTGCAGGTATAAAAATGCCAAATTGGGAGCCTAAACTGGATCATTCCTCCAAAATTATTCAAGAGACTTTGAATAATTTATCCAAGGTGTGAGTACATTGTAAAATTGTTTACTAATGAGCAAGGACTGTACACTCCACATTTGTTTATTAAACTATGTTGTATCAGTCAACATGGATCACTGTTTTTCCCTCCAAGGAAACTGAGGAGGAAGAAAAATATTAATGTTGATTATAAGGTTGTTTACTATGAGTGGTAATCTGTAGTCCTTGTCTTTCTGTATTTCAGATATGCCGGTGAGCACCATTACTTCTGATGCAGGAAGCTGCTGAGACCTCCTCACTCTGCCCCTACTGCCCCCCTACCCTGGCCACAGACAACCCTGGGCTTTTGCTCAGTAAAAAGAGCAAGGTCATTCCTTGGCCAAGGACAGGACATGTCAGGCTGGTCAGCTCACTCACTCATTTGTGAGCTGTAGGCCCTTCAGTCAGTCAGGGAGGGAACAAGAGGGATTAATTTAAGAGGAATCACTTTCTATGAGTTACTGATGATATGAAACAGCTATCAGGGACCATTCTGTGAAATGGCCATTGGTATCCACATGGATAGGGAAACCTTGCATTAAATAAATTAAATGTGTGTAAGAAGTCATCAGGAATAGGACATGAAAACACAGAATAAACTGGCGTTTTGCACTATTATACCTAAGCCTCACTTCACAAGTCTAAGATGGGGGAGGTATGGCTAGATAATAGGATGTATAAAAAAGATTTGTGGTTTGTAATGGGCTTCAAGGTCAGTATGAGTCAACAGTGTAATATGGCATTCCCAAAAAGCTAATATGATCTTGGACTGCTTTGAGAGGCCTAGCCAACGGATATAAGCATGTGATGGCTTTGCTATATTTTGACCTGGCCAGATTGCTCCTGGAGTATTGTATTTAATTCTAGGCACATATTATAGGAATGACATTGATAAACTGGAGGATATCCAGAAGAGGTCCACCATGATGGTGAAGGACCTTAAAGTGATGAATCAGAAATTTGGTGGGAAAATGGGAATATTTAGCTTAGAAAATAATTCTCATGGGGTCATACTAGATGTCTTCAAGCTCATGAAAAACTCTCAAGCAGAAGAGGAATTAGATTTTATTCTATGCTATTCTCTTAAGGTCTGGAGTCAGGAGGACTTGAGTTCAAATCCAGCCTCAGACACTTACTAGCTATGTTACTGTGGGCAAATCATTTTATCCCAATAGCCCCCCAAAAAGAGATAGAGAATGGATTCAGACCTGGAAGGTATATTATCGGAATTTTAGTTCACCCACCCCCCACTTTACAAATGAGGAAACTGAGATCCAAAGAGATCACATGAATTTCCAAGATCATATGGTCACAGAAGTATTAATGGTAGAGTACAGAGCCAAACCCAAGTCCTCTGAGTTCAGATCTACTCTTTTTCTGTGGGTTCCACCTCCAGCCCAAGGGGTCAGAACTAGGAGCAAATATGCAAATTTGCAAAGAGACGAATCCAGTCTTAAAATAAGAGAAGTCCCAATTAGAGCTCTCTCATTAGAGAATGGGCCTCCTGAGGATATAGGCATGCCCCCTCACGGAAGGTCTCCAAACAAAAGCTAAATGACGATTTGCTGGGCATTTTCTAGAGGGACTTCCTTCCAAATAAGAGTGATTACATGACCCCTAAGTCCATTCTAACTCTTTGTGTTGTTCAGTCATTTCAGTCATGTCTGATTCTTCATGACCTCATTTTTTTTTTTTTTTGTGGGGAGGACGGTTCTTGGCAAAGATATTGGAATGGTTTGCTATTTTCTTCTCCAGCTCATTTTACAGAGGAGGAAAATGAGGCAAACAGAGTTAAGCGACTTGCCCACGGTCATTGAGTTATGTTCAGCAGCAGCAGCAGCATAGCTAACATTTATATGGTGCCTTCTATGTGGTGGGCACTATGCTAAGCACTTTACAGCTGTTTCATTTGCTCCTTACAACCATGGGAGATAGGTGTTATTATTATCTCCATTTTACAGATAAAGAAACTGAGGCAGACAAGATAAGCCCTTGGCCAGGGTCACACAGCTAGTAAATGTCTGAAGGACATAGGATCATAGATTTAGAGCCATTGGCAAGCATTGGCTCCAATCCATTCAATTTGAAGATAAGGAAACTGAGGCCCAGAATGATTAAGGGCTTTGACCAAGGTCATCCAGGTAGGAATAGACAGATCCTGGTCCTCTGAGTTCAAATTCTACCTTCTTGTCATTGGGTTGTGCTTTCTGGAGCATTTTCCACATGTAGAGGCTTCTTTGCCCGTCTCTTCTTTATTGTCACCTGTTCCCCTCATCTTGATGAAAATCAGAAAAGGCTGCCCAGATGATTGATTGCATATTTCACTGGGCAATATACACTGGCATTCACTTCTGAGGGACTTTTCCTTGAAGGCAGTATTCTGCAAGTTTTTGTTTAATGAACAATTAACACATATGGTGTTCAAGAATATGATTTATTAATCCTTAAGTTCCAGTGGTAGACAAGCCTGATGCCACGTCAACACTTCCTCCCACATGGCCCCAGTAAAACCTATATGCTGATGATTGGCAAAGGATTTGTAATGGAGCCGCTCAGTGCCACCTTGAGGGGTCTAAGCAGCCCCAATGTGACAGGGAGTCTCTCCAGCACCTGAAGAATGCATCCTGACAGGGAGTGATTCCTAAGACTCAGACCCCTTGACTTTATACCCAGAAATCCCTAGGATTGGGGTAGGTTGTCTGGAAAAGAGACTGTCTTAGAGAGGCAGGATATTGTAATGGAAAAAGCAGTGACTTCAGAATTAGATGACCAGGTTCTGATATGAGCCACCTAACTGATGCTGGGCATGTATTTACCTTCCTCAATCTGGAAAATGAAGGGGTTGGACTAGGTGGTTCCAAAGGTTTCTTCTAGGTCTGAATCTATGATCCTATGTCAAGAAAAAATAATACATCTGAAATATGTCTTCCTTCACTTTCTTTCTACTTGGAAAGAAACAAGTATTTATTAAGTACCTGTTATGTGTCAGGTACTATACTAAGACCATTACAAATATTATCTCATTTGATCTTCAAAACAACCTTGAAAGGGAGGCACTACGAGTATCCCCACTTTACAGTTGAGGCATGCAGAGGTTAAGTGACTTGCCCAGTGACACACATGAACTCAGGTCTTCCTGACTACCCTGGGACCATCTCCAGTCATTCTGATCTATATCTAGCCCTTGGATCCAGATGACCCCGGAGGACAGAGTGAGGCTGATGACTTTGCACAGTCCTCCCTCACTTAAATCCAGTTCACTTACATGTAATGACATCACCTCCCTGATGTCATGGTCCTCTTCAAGAACAGAAGGGCAAATAAAAATCCTACCCAGTTTTCTGTGTACTGTGGTGCTCTTTAGCTGCCTCTAGCAATTCATATTCATCTGGGGAGTTGGGGTTAGGGGGAAGAAACAGGATCAAGAGCATTTTCCTTGTTCAAAGGTTAGACTTATCGAGACATGAAATGAGACTCTAGTCACCCTCCTACTTAATGACCTCTAGTGGCTTCTGATTGCCTCTAAGACCAGATACAAAGTTCTCTGTGCAGCATTCAAAGTTGTTCACAGTCTGACTCCACCTACTTTCCCACCTTGGTGCTGCCTATAAAATGAGGCTTTAAGACTGGATGAGTGATTGGATTACCATGTTCTTACATCAACCAAGCAGAGAAAGTTCCTTCTTTGGGTGTTACCTGTACTAATGAACCCATAAGAGCAATCATAAATTAAAAAAAAAAATCACAGGCATACGCAGCTCTACTCTCTCTTTCTGTATCTCTGTCTGTCTCTGTCTCTGTGTTTGTCTATGTCTGTCCCTCCCTCTGTCTCTCTGTGTCTGTCTTTCTGTCTCTCTGTCTCTGTCTGTATCTCTGTGTCTGTTTCTCTCTGTCTCTATCTCTGTCTTTCTCTTTCTCTGTCTCTCTGTGTCTGTCTCTGTCTCTCTGTCTGTCTCTGTCTCTTTTTCTGTCTCTCTGTCTGTCTCTGTTTCTCTCTGTATCTCTGTCTGTCTCTTTATCTGTTTCTCTTTGTATTTGTCTCTGTTTGTCCCTGTATCTGTCTCTGTCCGTTTCTCTCTGTCTCACTCTCTCTTCCCCACCTTCTCTCTGAGTCATCGTGGATCCTTCTGTCTCCCTCACCCCATCCTATAGCATTAGCTGCTGAGTCTCATCAATTCCATCCCCACAGCATCTTTCCCATCCATCCCCTTGTCTCCACTCACAATACTATAGTTCTTGTTTCGGAGCTCATCACCTCTGCCTCGACTCCTATAACGCTCTCGCTGTTTCCCATCTTCCCACTTCTCTATCCATCTTCCTCATAGCTGCCAAAATAAGATTCCCAAAGATCTTATGGTGTCACTTCCTGGTTCAGGGCCTTCTCATAACTCATCAGACATAGTTCAAACTCCTTAGCCTGGCATTTAAGACCTTGCACAAATTGGCTCCAGCCTGAGATTATAACCTTATTTCAATACTACTCACCTTCAAGAGCTCTCCATTCCAGCCAGACATTCTGCATAACATAACTATACATTCCATCTCCTTCCCCTATGCCTTTGCCTAGGCTGCTCCCCTTGCCTAGAATGCCCTCCCTCATCATTGTCACATCTTATCTTCCTTTAAGGTTCAACTCAGGTCAAAGAGATGGTGGAAACAAAAACAGAAAGCTACATATGAATGTGGATTCATTTTGCTTGACTTGACTTATTTGTTACAAAGGGTTTTCCTCCTTTTTCTTGGTCTTTAATGGAGGGGCAGAATGTAAGGAGAGAACAGGAATAAGAGGTTAGCGATAACAATACCCTTTCCCACAAAAGGGCCTTTATAACATTTCTTTTGAACTCACAGAAGAGAATAGAAAGAAAGCGAGAAAGAAACACAGACAAACAGGATAGTTTAGAAAGTAAGGTATGAAATTTAATATCAACTGCCATTCACAAAGGAAGCTGTGTGAAACAAATATTCAGTTTGATACAGAATTTTCTTTTGTCATTCTGCTGTGTGTAATGAAAAAGTTATTTATTTCAGACTAAAAACATTTTTAAAAATATCTAACTCAGGTGTCACCTACTTCCTGAAATCTTTCTTGACTTCTACCCCACCTCTATCATAGCTAGGGATGGCTCGCTCTTAAGACCATCTCATATTTCTTTCCCTGGGTTCATCTTACTCTAAAACAGAATGCAAGACCCTTGAGGCCAAGGACTTGTTTTGTTTATTTTTCTTCACTTTTCTATTATGGTGTCTTATATGTAGTAGGTGTTTGAGAGGTATTTGTTGAGCTGCCAAATGGTAGAGTGGAATTCCCTTAGAGACAAATGGCCAGATAGGGGTATGGGCATGATTTGGAAAAGTTGCCTCTGAAGGCATAAGCTCTCCTAATGTCATTACTCTACTTGGCTTCTTGGTATAAGGGCAAAAGAAGATATGTGTCCCTCTCCCAATTCCCAACCTTCCTTGGAATCCATCCCACAAGGATGCACCGCTCCGTCAGCATCACCTTGTCTCAAGCACATCATCCAACTGAAAGTAAGAGGCTTCTATCTGGTGGGAATGAAGTAAGATGATCGGAATGTTTTTTTCCCAGTCTAATGAACCTGTTCCACTACTTTGTTTACCCTTCCTTCCTTTTTTTCCTATTTTTCTTCCTCTCCCTACTTTTTCATTCACTCCTTCCTTCCTTCTTTCCTTCTTCATTCCTCCCTTTTAAAATTTCTTTTGCTCACCATTCTTCCCTTCTTCATTCCCTTACTCCCTCTCTTTCCTTCATCCCTTTCTCCTATTCTACTTTCCCTCTCCCCTCTTCTATTCCTTCATCTTTCTTTTTCTTCATTCCTTTGTTCCCTTATTCTTTCTTCCCCTCCTTTCTTTTTCATTCTTTTCTTCCTCTGAACTTCATTTCTCTGCATTTCTTTATTTGTTCTTCCTTCCTTTTTTGATCTCCTCTTTCATTCTTCTCCTTTATTTTGTCATTTCTCTCCTCCTTTGCTTTTTTTATTCCCCTTTTCTGTCTGACCTTCTTTCTTTCTTTCATATCTCTTTCATTCTTTTTCCTATTATTTTCCTCTTCCCCCTCCCTTCCTCTCTCCCTTCTTTCCTTCCTTCCATTTCTCCTACCTTCCTACCTTTCTTTCCATTTCCCATCTTCATTTTCTTTTCCTTACCACTCCCCTATTCTTTCTTTCCCTTCCTTTCTTTCTCCTTCCTTCCCTCTTTTCTTCCTTCCTTTCTGCCTTTCTTTTTCTTCTTCTACACTCACCTTTCCTTCCTTATCCCTTTATTACCCTTTCTTCTTTCTTTTTCCTTCTTCCCTTCCTTCTTCTCTTCTTGCTTTCCTTTTCTCTTCTTTCTTCCTTCATCTCCTTCCCATTCAATAAATTCCCATGGTTATTTCTCATCTCTAAAATCAAATTTAAAATCTTCTGGTATTTGAAAGTCCTCACAACCTGTCCCCTTTATACCTTTCTAGCCCTTATACACTAGACTCCTCTTTACTCACTCTCCATTATAACTGAATTGGAAAACCTTGTATTCCCCATATATAATATTCCATCTAAAACATTTGTAGAATAGTCTGCTTCCTGATGTCTCCTTCTTCCCTGGTCTCCTTCAAGACTCAGTTCAAATCCCACCTTCTGCAGGAAGCCATTCCTGTTCTCCCCCTCCCCACCCTGCACCCACTGCTAATGCCCTCTCCCCTCTGAGGTTACTGTCCTATTCTAAATATACTGTGTTTGGATTTATTTATATCTTTTGTATGCCATTTTATGTGATATTCACAAGTCATTTACCTATGTGTTTTCTCCTCATTGGAATATAAGCTCCTTGAAGGGGGGACTGCTTTTACTCTTTTTGTATGGTTAGTATTTATCACACTATGACTCTTAATAAATCCTTATTGACTAATTTCCTTGCTTTCTTTCCCTTCCTCCCTCTATTTACCCACAATCATTCCTTAGATTATTGTCGTTCATGCTTCATTCTCAAAGACACAAGGAGTGATGTCTTGGATTTAAATGAGGCAGAGCTGTGCAAAGTCATCTCCAGAGTCATCCAAGTGAAGCGGCAAAAAAAAAAAAAGGTGAAACAATTAAAGGTGGCCTGGAATGCAGTGAATGACCTCAGCCTTTCTAAAGCACATTATGTCTCACTTTTCTATCCCTACCTTTTGTTAAATATGTCGAGGTGACTTGAGAACTAACTGGTTCTAAGCTATAGTACTAAGCTCTATCCTTCAACGGATGAAGGATTTGTGGGGGAAGGGAGGGACTGTAGATGTGTGTGTGTGTGTGTGTGTGTGTGTGTGTGCATGAGTGCAGGATCTCTATGTATGTGGAATATATATTTGTGTGAATATAGTTGTGCATTCACCTGCATCTCTGAAATTATATTTGCCCCAACACCAAGCCAATGGAATAAAATTCTTTGTCATCCCTGGCAGAAGAGTACATGCGATGTTGTTAATGGCCCAGGAAAGTTGATGACTTTTCTCAGCTGAAGACAATGCTGAGAGTCATTTTTTGAGAGACATTTACAGTCTTACAAGCTACAAGAACACAGATGCTATGAGACTGGCTCCAGTTTCAGACCAGGGCAATAGTCCCCAAAGAGATCTGTGTTTTCATCATGTTAGCCCTTTTAAGATAGGCAGATATGCATTCTTTTGGAAGAACCAGGAAGGCACATCCCAGCATTGTGGTTCAGATTCTGCTTCTAAAACTTGTGACTTTTGATAGTTATGTAACCATATGAAGATAACCTCACCTTTCTGAGCTTCAGTTTCCCCAAATGTAAAAGGGAAATAATAATACTATCCCTCATACTAGTCTCACAGGGTTAATTACAAGACTCAGATACAAGAAAACCTTTGGAAAGCTTAAATCATTACATATAAAATGTCAGCAAGCATTATGTGAGAAGAATACTTCATGTCCCAAAAATCTGAGTGCAGTTTTAAATTTTAATAATTTCACATATATAAATACTAAAAACTTCAAAAAAAAACCTCTCCTGAAAATTTAAGTACTTAAACTTATTTCCTTTTGTGGATCTTGAGTCATAAACTTTTAAATTTTAGCAAGACATAGCACTTTGTCATTATGAGTTGCATGAGCACCAGTTTTGGGGTGACACTTTCTCAGATCAGTGGATTAGTAGAAGAGGGTCTTCTGTTTGGCCATCTCAATCACCTGATCTATCTCATTAGGTTTTGTTTTATGAAGACATGTTAAAACTGTCTGCAGTTTTATATCTGCATCAAAATCTCATTCTTTGGTAGATCTTAAAAATAAGATTACATAGATAATCCTTTCAGTCACTGAGAAGTAGCTGATGGAAACTTTTACAAAATTCAAAAATTGACTGGAGAGATTTTTAGCACAAGATGGTAGTTAGGTTAACTTTTAATAAGAAGTATACCAATATAAAAAAATATTAAATACTTGACCTTTCAAATCCTATATTTTATAAATTTGTAACATTTATACTTCTGAAACTATTAAAACTTAAACACCACTAAGATTTTGGGGAAACCTTGTTCTTATTCATCCTTCAGTTTTGAACAGGACCAGTTATATCACAGGGTGATGTTTTGACTTGAGCCTGAGTTGGATTGAAGTGAAGTAGGGCTGCACAAAGTCATCAGTTGCACTCTCTCCTTCAGAGTCATTTAAGTCCAGTGGTAGGACAAAGGTCAGGATGACTAGTGATGGCTCAAAATGTAGTGGATGGCCTTGCTGTCTTCAACATTTGACCAAACTCGTGCTTCAGCCATCTTCATGACCAATGGGACAAATTGTTCTCATCCATCCATTCTGCTGGGGTGAGTCTTCACATACGTGGGATAGACATCCCCTTAATTCACCAACAGGTGTGAGGCCCATTGTTTACCCTCATTCTGGTTGAATCTCTTTGCTGAGATAGTTTTACTGGGATGCAGCTGCTGCAGATGCTATAGTTTCTTGGAGCCACAGGTGACAGTTGGAAGAAAGATGGGCACCAAAGATAGATGAGCAGCCCATTTGCACTAGAGGTACTAGTCTTCCCTGAACTAGGTATTGGCATTCACTATCTGACCATGGTTCAATCACTTTACCTCTTTGGGCGACTATTTCTTCATCTGTCATCAAAAAAGAAATATTAATGTTTCCTCCTGATCTTAAGGATTTGTAAAGAAAGTGCTTTGTAAGGATTTATAAAGAAAGAGAGTATCCAAAAAATGTGAATCATATCTATTATTTGAAAATGGTGACCTTGAGAAGGATACTCATTAATGAGTAATGGGGCAACTATGTGACTACGGCAGCCTTCTGGAGACATTCAGGACAATCAGTAGAGTGTATTGCAGGCTTACTATATCATGGATGTGAGATTACTCTTGTTCGAGCCTCAAGGAAAGAGCAGGGTACAACGAGTAGGCATAACAAGGCAGATTTATGCTTGATAGAAAAACAGACTGCAAAATAATATGATTTGTTCAAAAGTGGAATGAGCTGCCTTGGGAGGTTACAGATTCCTCTTCACTAGAAATCTTCAAACAAAAACCATATGCCCATTTATCTGGTGTGTTGTACAGGTGATTGTTTTTGAACGTAGGTTAGACTAGGTGGGCATTGAAGTCTCTTCCAGCTCTGAAATTCTCCACAGTTGATTGAACAGGAGGATGGCATGTCAGACTTGCACTTTAGGGATATCACTTTGGCAGCTATGTAGAGAATGGATTAGACAGAGGAGAGACTGGAGGCAAAGAGACTAATTAGGAGGTAGGGAGATAAATTTGGAGGCAGGGAGACCAATTAGGTAAGTCCCAGTTGTTACATTCACATGCTATTTCACTCTTTGAGCCTTATCTGTAAAATAGAATCAAAGGGAATAGAAGGTTGAGAATTGGAAGGGACCCTACCATCTTATTTTACAAAAGAGGAAACTGAGGCCCCAGGAGGTCAAGTAAATATGATAATATGCTATCACTTCTGACCACATGTGACTCTTTTTAAGATAGTGATTTGTGAACCTTAAAACTCTATAGTTTTAAAATGTAGTTTAAAAGGTAGGTTGTTATATTATTTTTTTCCCTTTTCCCTGAGAAATCCAAGGCTTCCTATCTTGAATATTTTCTTTAAGTCTTCTTTCTTTTTCATGGACCCTGGGAACTTCTTAGCTGAAAGATTTAACATGTCATCACTTACTGTGATCAAAAACATTGAGAACAGTCATGTTTACTTTTAATGTCTCAAGAATGCAAAGGAAGCCTGTATAGAAAATGTGACTAGCTTTACACAGGATCTCCAACTTGAAAGGGGCCTTGAAGATGATCCAGTGCAACCTATACCTCTTCCAACACCCCTAACAAATGATCATTTACTGCCTATTGTAAAAATTGCATTGAGGAGAAACTCACTGCCCACTGAGGCAGCCCATGGCACTTTTGAACAGTTTCAGTTATTGGGATGTTTTTTCTTTGATCGGGCCAAATTGTCCCCTCTCTGATCTTTCCCCTTATTGTTCATAGTTCTGCCTACTGGGGTTAGGCAGAACTGGTGTAATACCCTTTGCTGAGTGGCTACATTACCAGTATTTGAAGATGGATATCATGCTCCCTTTAAGTTTTCCCTTCTCCAGGCTAAATATCTAAAGTTCCTTCAAGTGATCTTGGTCTCAAGTAAAGGCAACAAATGTCTATTACGTGCTGTCTTCTGTGGATGAGAGAGAGAGAGAGAGAGAGAGAGAGAGAGAGAGAGAGAGAGGAAGGGAGGGAGGGAGGGAGGGAGGGAGAGAGAGAGAACAAGAGCAAGAACAAGAAGAACAAGAAGAAGGAAGGAAGGAAGGAAGGAAGGAAGGAAGGAAGGAAGGAAGGAAGGAAGGAAGGAAGGAAGGAAGGAAGATCCTGCCCTTAAGGAGTTTGCAATGCAATGGGAGAAAAAACATGTGAACAACTATATATAAATAAGATATATACAAGATAAATTGGAGATAAGAGAGGGAAGGCACTAGACTTAATGGAAGAATCACAAAAGTCTTCCTATACATTTTTTGTTCTTGTTCAGTCATTTTTAGTCATACTCATATTTCATGACCTTTCTTGGGATTTCTTGACAAAGGTACTGGAATGACTTGTCATTCCTTTTTCCAGCTCATTTGACAGATAAGGAAACAAACACAAATAGGGTTGTGTGACTTGCCCAGGTCACACAGTTAGTAAGTGACTGAGCCTGGATTTGAACTCAGGTCTTCATGACTTCAGGCCTATTACTCTATCCACTACATTATCTAGCTCACCCTAGGATTTTAGTTGAATCTAATTGCTTCCTCCACACTTTTCAAACTATCAATATGCTCCCTAAAATGTGACTCTAGACATGAAGACAATTGTCTGGGTGTGGTATGACCAGTTCAGAGTAGGACTATCACCTAACTTATTCTACAACTTTGCTTCTCTTAATGGAGACCTGACATATTGTCCATATGGCTCATTGTACTGAAAGTGCAATACCCACCCCCAATCTTTCACATCTTCTGTTTTCTAGTATGATTTCTTCATTCTTTACTTGTGAAGTTGAGTTTTTTTTAAACCCAGCTCTAGGATTATACATGCATTTCTAGCCTTCTCTAGTCCCCCAGGTTCCTAGCCTCAGTGTTATCCTGTTTCTCCACCCCTCTTCATCTCTCATGTGCATCCAGTCCACAAATTGTATTTTTATGCCTCCGTAATATCTCTTGAATTCATCCTCTGTCTATAACTCACAAAACCACCACTCAACTCAGGTCCTCATCATCTCTTGTTGGACTATTGCAACAGTCCCCTAGTTGTTACATCATCATCATCGCAACAATAAATATTTATATAACAATTTATGGTTTGCAACATATTTGCAAATGTTATTTTATTCTCATACCTAATTATCAAATTCTGAAACAGATCTTCCTGGTTCCAAGTTCATTCTATATAATACTAATGATGCTCATGATAATTAAAAATTATTATAATTAGTATTTAGATAATGCTTTGTGGTTTGCAAAGTGCCTTGTAAATATGTTCTCATTTGTTCCTCACAGCCATCCTAGGAAGTAGGTACTGTTATTTTACATTTTGAAGAAACTGGAGCAAACTGGTCTAGTGGCTTACCTAGGTTCAATCAGCTAATAAGTATGAGTAAATACATTTGAACTCAATTCTTCATCACAGTCTGGAGATGGGTTAGGTTTTGAAAAATGTGTTGAAGGAAAATAATCATACTAATACATTGTTAGTGGAGCTGCGGCTTACTTCAAACTTTCTGGAAGGCAATTTGGAATTTTTCAAGAAAAGTGACTAAAATATTCACCCTTTGACCTAGTGTTAACACTACTGGACATGTCACCCAAAGAGGTCAAAGACAGCAAGGAGGGATCCATATATAACAAAATATTTGTAGCAACATTTTATTATAGAAGCAACAAACTGAGAAGGGAGGGGAAGTTAATGCCCATTAGTTTGGGAATGACTGAACAAACTGTGCCAAATAAATATAACAGCATATGTATGGCATGGTGCAAAATAGTGAATATGTAGAATTCAAAGAAATATGGAAAGATTTATATGAACTAATAAAAGTGGAGAAAAGGAAGTCAAAAGATAATATTCACAATGACCATAATAGCGTAAAAGAAAGCTAAAAGACATCTTGGTTCATATCAATGGAATGATCAACCTTAATTCTAGAGGCTGGATAATTAAACAGCTACCTCCTCTCAATAGACATATGGCAGACTACAGTTGCAGAAGGCAGTACACATTGCCAAGTTTGATCAATATGTTGGTTTGTTTTGTTTATATATTTTTTCTTTGTTAAGAGGAAAGATTCTATGAAGGATCAGAGGCTTATTAGCAAGTGACAGCTATGTGAATTTTTTTCAAGTAGCAAAAAAATTTCCCTTTTTTAAGAGCATTGGGATGAGATCATGTAGCATAATGGATGGAGGCCAAATGAAGATAAAAAAGACAGCTATCTGGCACAGTGGTACACAGAGTACTGGACCCAGACTCAGAGGACCTGAGTTCAAATCCAGCCTGACACATTTACTAGCTGTGTGGCCCTGGGAAAGTCACTTAATCCTGTTTACCTCTGTTTCCTCATCTGTATAGCATATTAATAGTACCTACTCCCCAAGGTTGTCAAGGATAAAATGAGATAATCTTTGTAAAGTGCTTTGTAAACCTTAAATCCTGATATAAATGCTAGCTATTGGTATTATTATGGAAAGACTTCCATTCAAGATCTACCTCTGACATGCATTGACTGCATCACCCTAGGCAAATCACCCAACCTCTCAGTGCCTCATTAGGTTTAAATAACAGTTGCAGGACAGGTACAGAACTGCTTCATAGGGGTGTTTCCTCATGGAGAGTTCTCAACACCAGTGAAATCACTGATTCCCTTCCCTCTCCCCACCCCTAAAAAAAAAGGAGCCATCAGCCTCGAAGTTCCAAAACCACACAAGGTTAGAGCTGAGAAAGACCTCAGAAAGCATCTAGTCCCATTTCCTTATTTTACAGATGAGGAAACTGAGGCCAAGAGAGATTTGAGTGCCTTGGCTTGCTTGCTTATTATCATCAAGGTAGTAGATCTGTCAGGAGATATAACTACAAATTTCAGAGCCCACACTTACTAACAGAGAGCTTCCTAGAAAAATTCCTTTCTCTCCCTGAACCTTGGTTTCTTCATCTAAAAGATGAGATGAAACACTTGAACTAGGGGAAGAGGGAAAGGGAATTCAATTTTTATAATCCCTACTATGTGCTAGGCCTCACGAGTATCTCATTTGAGCTACCTACTTTACAGAGTTGTCGGGGAATGTGCTTTGGAAATTTTTAAATGTTATATAAATAATCCTGCATTGTTCTCTTTCATAGAACTTCAGAGTCCTTTGATGCCAAAAGAAAACATTTTCCTCTTGACAGGGAAACAAAAACCACTTGGTTCTGGAGGCAGGAAACACCACACTGGGTGGGTGTCTTCTGTCTGGGAGATAGAAGTGAGTCACCCACAGGGACTATTAAAGTTTTAAATAAACTCTCTCCCATTGAACAGCCGGGGAAAAATCTAGCTGCTTCTTGTGGTGATAAATCCTATAGGTAGCCTGTTTACAGGAGCAAGAGGAGAAGATGGGCAGGCTGTCTCCACCAGGAAAGAGAAATCCATAAGTACTAATCAAGGACTGCCCTCCATAGAGTAAGTGATTAAGCAATTATTAGCTATCAACACTTTAATCTGAATTTTTGTATCACATCCATTCTAATGGGAGAGCCCCCACTGGAAAGTGCCGTGCAAAAAGGGGACATTCAGAGGTTTTAACAGTAAGTGAAATGGACCTAAGAGACTACAGAATTAAGTTAAATCCTTATTTTATAGGTCAGGAAACTGAGTCCCAGGGGGGAAAAATTACTTGTCCCAGGCCATTCAGGTGGCAAAGACAAGATACAAATAAATTCTGATCTATTAGCATTTCCCCTATAGCACACATTCATTCATTCAGAGAACATTTATTAAGCACTTAATTTATTAAACTCTTGTGTGTGCTTTTCTCTGTTCCAAGGAGACAAAAATGAAAAAAAATGGCACAATTCTTATCTTCAAGGAGTTTACAATCTGTTAGGGAAATGAGACACAAACATGAACTGATATCGGCAGGAAGCATGGCTACCACAGAGTAGCACCATGTTCTCTTGGGGAACTGCATTCACCAGGAGTCTGTGTGAAATTAATAAAGGAAGGCAAATATCTCAGCATGCCCTTTGGCTGTTTGGGAGCCCTGTCAATATTCCCAGTGTAAAATCCAGGAGGAAGTCCTTATAACTCAATTAAACAAGACTTATTAAAGACATACTATGTTCAAGACAATATGTTAAGTAATATACTCACTACCTGTACGACCTTGAGTAGGTCACTTGCTTTCTTTGGGCCTCAGTCTCCTTAATTATGAAATGAAAAGACTGAGCCCCAAGGAACTTAAGTTCCTTGGTAGGTAATAGATAAAATACTTAACATATGTTGATGTTACCATTCTTCACTTACTGCTTATATAGCCTTGGTGTTGGAAGAGTTCTAGAAGGGTGTTAGAAGCAATGGCTCCTGAGTTCCCTCCCTGCTTCAGATTTATGAGCCTTTAAATGCCCCTTCCTTTGCTACAATAGCACATGTTTTATTCTGGTTTGTTTGGAGAGTTCAGTGGAAATGGGTAGTCTTGAGTTATATATCGAGATATACAATTATCCCTTTGAGTGTCATGAGCCTGGGAAAAACTAATAGGAATTAATGTAATAAGAACTATAGTTGCCCCTTGATAATATACAATAAAATTAACAAAGTATATTAAAAAGGCCAAAGAGAGAGGCCTGAGAGAATGGGCAGGCATGATACACACCCCTCCCCACACACACACACACACACACATAGCACATGAATTCTGATTGAGGGCAGGAGACTACACCTCCCCTTGGCTCTCATATTGATTTTTCTCAGTCTTGAGGCCAAAAGATGAGTTTCTCTGAGTAAATGGCCACAGCACTCTTCCTCTGGGCAGATGCAAAAAGCAAGCCATGAGAGAAAAGATTTTTGAGACAAATTTAGCTAAGGAAGGTGATACAGTGGGTCACAGAACCCATTTGAGGTCCCTGGAGACCATTAGTACTTTGAGATGAAGGATCTTGGATCAAGAATTTCCAAGCAGAATCAATCATCCATCAGAGTGCAATTATTAAGCACCTATTGTGTGTCAGACACTGTGCTAAGCACTGGGGAGATGAGATAAATGCAAGCAAAAGCAAAGATCTCTGAGTTCAATCCCTTTAGGAAAGGAGGGCCATAGAAATGATGATATGTTCATAAGGGCCTGGGGGTGTAATAGCACAGCTCAAATTTGACCCAAGTCCTCTGACTGTTTCCACCATACCACACCATGATCCTTACTAATGAAACTACTATACATAACAAGGATTTGAAAAAGAAAAACTTTTTCTAATGGCAGAAAGAATTAACCCTAGAGTCAGAGGAACTAAATTCAAATCCTGCTTCTGAGGCTTAGCCCTGGAACTTTAGGAAGTCATTTAACCAGCCTCTGACTTAGCTTCCTTGCCTGTAAAATGAGGAGGCTGGGCCAGCTGACCTCTGATGTTCCCTTTCAGCTCTAGGTATTTTTTCTCTTTGCATTTGCTTGCAGATCCACAGGAATCACTTACAGATTTCAAGAAGGAATAAATTACTAATCCATTTTTCAGTTTCTACCAGCATCTGATCCTGAGTTTGCTCAAATAAATCCATAATGTAGACAAGGTGATATTTAATATGTAGAGTCTCATTCTCCAAAATTTCATTTTGGCCATTTTCCTGACAAAGATTTTTTTCTCTTTACATTGGGATGGGAAAAAAAAACAGCCTCTAGAAGCCTTAGACAAGTATACTAGCATTCTCCAAATGTCCCTCTCTGGGTTTGTCCGCTGGGACTCCCTAATCTGGGCAAACATACAGTCAAGCATTAATGCATGGAGATAACATTTCTATTTCTTTTTCTTTCTTTATATTTGTCAAGGGAATGGGGTAGCTTTTGCTTTCATGGGGAATCTGAGAGAATAAAGCTTATAGAAAACTATGAATTTTTCCTTCCATGTTGACAGTCTAACCTCCAAGCCAGAGATAATCAACTTAAGTTTGCCATTGTCTAAGCCACACTCTTGAAGTTCCTCCCCCATCTCTTCTCCAAACTGTATGAAGAATCATAGAGAAATAATGGAAACCAGAGTTTCTCTTTTCTTAATTTTCTATTGCTCCTGGGGCTAATCAGCTAACTGTCACCATCACCATTTAAAGCTGAAGAGAAAGTGAGGGAGACAAATAGTCATCATTTGCCAGAAGGAAATAGAGCTATGCTGAGAGGTCAACGGCAGTAACTGGGAGCTTCCATGGAGGTCAACTTACAGATTCCAGGCACCTAGGCTAAGCTAGTGACTCTGGAATGTGAGTTAAGACACTGTGTTCTTAGTTTGCCAGGACATGAGAGAAAGATTGGCAACCTCATGATTTTACTTTTTGTCCTCAAGGAAATAAGGAAACATTGATTCTTGAGGAGTGAAGTCACATGGTTGTATTTTTGTGCTTTAGGAAGATTCTTTTCCCAAGAGTGTGGAAGATGAGTTACAGAGGGAAGAGATGGCAAGCAAGGGGTCCAGTTAGAAGACTGTAGCAACAATCCAGTGGAGAGGTAATGGGGGCCTGAACTTTGTTAGTGATTATATGAATGGAGACTAGTGGATTCATGTAAGATATATTATATGTGTTATAGATATAGCATTGCTAAGACTTGAAAACCAAGTGGATATTGAGGGGAAGGAGAGGTCAAGGACTTCAAGTTAAGCCAAGTCAAGAGTTGAGGATGACTCTGAGTGACCAGAAGGATAGTGGTTACAAGATTAGATGAATTTTCCTAGTTTTGATGTAGAATGAGGATGTATAAGGTGCCACTTCAAGGAGGTGATAGAGTCAATTTAAGGTTTTATGTGTGTTAGTTGCTGATTAGGATTTATGCTGTTATTATGGTTTATCCTTTATTCTCGAAGAGGACCATGGCATCAGGTTGGTGATGCCATGACTTGCAAGTAGATTGTATGTCAGGGAGGGAGGGTTGTGCAAAGCCACCAGCTTCAATTTCTCCTTCAGAGTCATCCAGGTCCAATGGCAAGATAAAAGTTAGGATGACTGGAGATGGTCCTGGATACAATGGGAGAGCTTGACCTTTTTAAGTTAAGGTCTTTCCCAGGTCCCAATTTGACTGAGGCAATGCCTATTCAGTGATTAAGGCTAAGTAAGAAATGAGGGAAAGAATGACCTCTTTTACTTAATCAAAAGAAAATCAGTATGGGAAGGTAAGATTGTCAAGGTTTCTAGTCATAACAGAAACAACCAGAATTTATATAGAAAACAATGGAAGAAAATGTTATATTGAGAAAGACTGAAGATTACAAAGGGATGATCTTGGACCTCCCTTGAAAGTTGGGTGGGATTAAAAACAGTCTTGGTGAAGAGCAGGGTCACATATTCATTAGAAATGAGAAAATTGGTGAGGGGAGTGACATTGAATGGATTAGAGGCATGGAATTGGAGAAAAGGAACTCACAGAAGATGACTTTTATTTTCTCAGTAAAGTAGGAAGAAAATAATTCTGTGGAGAGGATAGGCGTGGTGCTTGTGACTTGAAGATAAGAGAACAGATTTGGAATAGCTGTTGTCGAGAGCGAAATAGTTCATTTTGGAAGAATAAAATGATTGACATGCTACAGTGAGGGCTCAGTTGATATTAGATAATGAATTAGTAGTGGACCCAATTGGAACAGTTATGTGACTTCCCCTGGCACATCAACAGAATAGAGCAGAGAAAGTGAATGGTGGTAGCCTGTGAATTCCTTGAGGACAAGAAAGGTATTTTGTCTTTTTGCACAGTTTCTGGCACATGGTGGGCATTTAACAAATGTTTATTGATTGATTGGTAGGGCATAAGGAGAAATTGGAAAAGAGGATAAGACATTCGCAATTAGGGGACAGAATATAATTTAACTAGTTAACTATAAGGTCAAGATTGAAGAAGGAACAAAGCGAAACCTGTGAGGTGGTGAGAGCCTGGGAAAGGAAGACAGGGTAGAGAGATTAAAGGTCATAGAGAAGAATTAATAAGTTTAAGAGGAAGTGACAACCTGTGGGATCCTGTAACCTAGATCTAGATAAATGCTCACAAAGTTTGAACACGCAATTTTCAAAGGAAGAAATTCAAGCTATAAACATCCATATGGAAAAAATTGTTCTAAATAAGTGATGTCAGATTGTATATAAGGACCTCTGTGGGCTATATATTGACTTAGCTTTGAAATGTAATATTATCTATTTTTTTTATTTTGACTATTTCCCAATGACATTTTAATCTGGTGCAGGCAGCACTCAGAAGTGTTTGGTACCATATGCCAACTGCAGACTGTGTGTTTGACACTTCTGCTTGAAATTACTAATATTTAGAGAAATTTAAATTAAAACAACTGTGAGGTCCCACCTCACACCTATCAGACTGTCAAAGAAGGCAAAAAAAGGGAAAATGACAAATGGAGGGGCCATAGAAAAACAAGTATATTAGTGGATCTGTGAATTGGTCCAGTCATTCTGGAAAACAATTTGAAACTATGCCCAGAAAGTTTCCAAACTGCATATGCCCCTTGATTGACCTTTACTAGATTTTACCCAAAGAAATCACTGAAAGAGGGAAGAGACTTAGCTGTACAAAAATATTTATAGTAGCTCTCTTCATGGTACCAAAAATTGAAAACTTAAGAGGATCTCCTCCTGTTGAGGAATGGTTAAACAAGTTGTTGCAAATGGATGTAACTGAATATTATTGTGACATAAAAAAATGATGAAATAGACAACTTCAGTAGAAACTGACCTTTATGAAATTATGCAGAGTGAAGAAAGCAAAGGCAGGAGAACAATTTATACAATGACATGATAGAGGAAAAACAACTTTGAAAACTTTAGAATTCTATCAATGCAATGACAAATTCCAAAGAATGAAGAAGAAATATGTCATTCACAGAAAGAAACATAAGTTTTTGGTTATATGGGAATCTGTTTTGGCAGGCTATATAGCTATGCATTGTAAGGCTTGTGTTGGTGGTTTTTAATTTGGTCAATGGGAGGTAGTAGAGGAGACAGATGAATAAAATCTTCCTATTCAAAAGTAAAAATAACAAACTATTTGAAAAGGAGCTCCATAATGTTGTCTGAATGAATATGTATTAAGGTGCAATGAGCACTGGATTTCAAATCAGGACAACTGTGTTTGAAATGGTTCTGTCACCTGAATGATTATGGACAAGTCATTTTGTACCTTCATGGACCTCAGTTTCCTGGCATATAAATAAGGGACTTAGCCTAGATGATTGTGTTGTATTTACAGTCTCGTCCCCTGTTCAATCCTATGAATAAATCAATTTCCCTTTCTTTCTTTAAGGGCTCTCCAATTAGGAGTGATTTAACACACAGATTCCAACTAGGGTTTTAATAACTAACAGAGGTAAGTAACAACTTACTTCTAGGGCAGGCAGTCCTTGATTGGTATTTGTTTCTCTTGCCTGGTAGAGACGGTGTACACATCTCCTCCTCCTGCAAAAAGGCTATTTCTAGTGTTTATCAACACAAGCAGCGGGCTACTGGTGAGGAGTCTTCCCTTTCCATTCAATGGGAGAGAGTTTCTTTAAAACAATGACAGAGGGTTCTTTGATAGCGCCTGTGGGAGGGAAGACTGACTGACTTCCACCTCTCACTCAGAAATACTCAATTTGTTGTTTTCTGGCATCCAGAACAAAGTGACTTTTGATTTCCAATGGAGAGACTTTCACTTTGGAAATAAAAGTGATAGCAAAGGAAGGTAAGAGACAAGCATTTATTTGGCACCTACCATGTGCCAAGCACCATCCTAAGAGCTTCACAAACATAATCTCATTTGAGATGAACATAAAATGCAGAGACATATTTGCAAACATGCTTAATGTAGAAATTTGTTTTGCTGAGCAATGCTGTGTATTTAGGACTTTATTTTGGGGGGTGTTTTTTTATAAGTTGTTCAGTGTGGGTAGTAGGAGAGACAGATTCATTCCAAAATGCCTATTAATTTGGAAAAATAAAATTATAAACTTAGTTTTAAAAAACAGAAGGCAGGGAAATGTCAGTGAGGAACAAAAAATATACCTACACTTTCTCCTGACTCAAGGAGCATGAGGTACGATAGATCTGTCCAGTCCTGAAAAGTGTTGGCCAGGGATGCAGTATCTTCTGTGGTAGGAACGAAAGTTAGCCAGGTCCCATGAGTACAAAAAGGTGGAAGGCATGTGAGAGGAAGATAAATTTAAAGATAGAAGATGATTCTGTAACAGCATAACAGTTACAGCCAAGAAGCCCTTAGGTTTGAATACTATCTCAATCAGTTACTAGTTGTGACCTTACACACAACTTCATCTCTCTTGGTCTCAGTTTCCTCATATCTAAAATGGGGGTAGTAATTTCACCTACATGATGTGGTTGCATTGAAGACTGAAAGATAACATCATAAGTACTTTGCAAATTTTTAAGTCACTTGTAAATTGGAGTAGTTATTAATATTACAGAGATTTGGAGAGGAGAGTTGAATAGGATACAGATTTTAGAATATGGAATTATACTTTTAAAATGGGAAAGGATAGTAGAAGTCCTTGAGTTCAGTCCTTATTTTATAGATAAGTAAATGAAGGCTGAGAAAAGGCAAGTTATTTGGCCAAGATCCCACAGCTACTAAAAATTTAAGGCATGTCCAAAGCTAGGTCTTCCTGCCTCCATGACCAGTACCTTATCTGCTATACCCAGGAGGGCTGAGGTATATTGGACTCAGTAGAAAGATAATTATAGCAAGGGGAAAGGTGGAGTTTTTTGCCTAGAAGCTAGACTACCAGCATTAGAAGACAAAGTAGAATTCTATTAGTCATAGGAGGGAAGTGTGGTACCATTTAACTGACATTCCCATTGTCAGAGTTCTGTGCTAACAGGCAGAAAAATCACTGAATTTTCTCTCAAGCACTAGGAAAGAAGCAAAATTGTCCCTGATGACAGAGGTGATACTCCTAGCTGAAGTCCAAATAGCAAAAGTTCAATTCCCCATTGTTGGAATCTACTCCTCTCTCATCTCTGCTTCTTAGAACTCCTAGCTTCTTTCAAAGCTCAACTGAACTGCCACCTTCTAGGGAAAGAGTGTCCTGACCTCTTCAGTTGTTAATTCACCTTCTTACATGAATGTGTGTGCGCACGCACACACACACACATTACTTAGTATTTATTCCCAATATATTTTGTTTATACATATCTGTGATCCTGTCATGCCAACTCTCCCTAGGAGAATTTATATTATTCTTATATTACTTAAGATCAGGGAATATTTCATTTTTGTCTGTTATTCTCAGAAGCTAGGATAGTGCCTAGTACAGAACAAGCAATAGATAAATGCTTCTGAACTGAACTGAACTGGTGTGTGAGGTCCTAGGCAGGGTCCAATCCAGTGGTTGAAGCTATTACCCAATGTATCTCAGTGGTAATGAAGAGCTAACACAATGAAGAGTTGAAATAAGTCAGGGTAGTTTAGCCATAGACTCCTGAGCTGCTTATTTAGAGGTGGGAGAGAGGAAGGATTCCAGCTCAATACCTGAGGAAGTTCAAACCCAGGGCATCCACTGACTATCCAGGAGACATTACCTTCCTCCCCCGATGGCAGCCTTTGATAGGAGAGGTCACTCCCTGTCTATTAAAATCATTTTCCTTAAACCACATATCATATCCCTGATGTGTGGGAATCTGCTCTCTATTCATAGGAACAAGTCTGACAAGTAATCAGCCTGTCCCTGGAGATGCAACTCTCTGGGTAACTGGTTAATAAATTATCAAGAACACAGAAATATTTATAGTAGCACTTTTTAAAATAGCTAATAACTGAAAACAAAACAGATGCCATCACCTAGGAAATGGCGAAGCAAATTATGGTACAAGAATAAAATAGAGTATCACTGTGCTGTAACGAATGATAAATGTGAAGAAATCAAAGAAACACCAGAAGACTCATAAGAACTGATGCAGAATGAAAGAAGCAAAATCAGGAAAAGAATATACACAATGATTTCAACAACGTAAAGGAAAGAATGATGACGTAGTGAAACCAAATGCTGGAAAATGGTGATCAAACAAATATCTGAACATATATGACTTCTCATATCCCCTCCTCAAAAGAAGAGTTATGAGAGGATACCTCTCATTCCATAAATCTTTGCAGAGGTGGAGGATCTATAGGTATAAGATAGTATATATTGTATCTTCTTTTTTCATGCATTTGTTAGTTTTGAAGAATTGAGACAGATAGATTGAGAGACAGAGATAGATGTACATATATATGTACATATATATAGATATGTATTATAATTCTTTGTTATAAAGCAAGAAGTCTTCATTTTATTGTGTCCTAGATTCCTATAACAGTCTGATAAAACTGAGATATCTTCTTAGAAAATGTTTTTAAAATGAATAAAATAAAATACATAGGATTACAAAGAAAGCCAAAGGTTAGCGAAAATAAGGATGCACCTTTTTTTTTTCCCCCAGCCAAGGTTATGGAGTCCTCTGTTATCTATCCATAAGAACATACTTATTATAAGGGACAGTTCTCTGACAGGGAGCATACATTGTGTAAAGTGTACACTGAGAAAGAGAGATGATAGCTCAAATATGTGTGTGTGTGTGTGTGTGTGTGTGTGTGTGTAAAATGTGTTATTTAAAAACGAAGTCAAACTGAAGAAGGATGGAGGTCACCTGATTAAGATGTTTTCTCCTAAAAAAAAATGTTTTCTCCTAAAGAGCAAGGCCAAGTGAACAAGCATTTATTAAGTGTCTACAGTATGCCAGGCAATGTACTAAGCACTAGGAATACAAGGAAATGCAAAACATAGTCACTGCTCTCAAGGGGCTCCCATTCTAATGGGTGAGACAGTATGCGAACAACTATGTACAAACTAGCTATGTACAGGATAAGTTGGAGATAATTAACAGGCCAAACGCATAAGAATTCAGAGGGATTAGGTCACTCCATTACAGAGTGTGTGTGGTGGAAGTAGGGGAAGAGGATAAATGTCAGACTAGAACCTTGGAAGGGGACCAGGTTATGAAGGTCTTTGAATGCCAAACAGAGAACTTAATTAGCTGTAGGAAATAAAGAGCCACTGAAGTTTATGGAACAGGAAGGGAGTTTACATGGTAAGACTACACTTTAGAAAGATATATTTGACAACTGAGTGAAGAATAGGTCAGAGAAGGGAGAGACAAGGCCATCCAAACAGCTATTGCAATTGTCTAGTCAGGAGGTGATGATGCCCTGCATCTGGGTTGTAGTAATGCCAGAGAGAAGATGCATATAGGAGAGATATTGCCAAGCTGATATTGACAGGAATTGGCAACATATTGAGTAATGATGGTGAGAGAACCTGGGGAGTTGAGGGTAACATTTAGGTTGTGAACAGGAATGACTGGAATGATGGTGGTAATAGCTAAGATAAGAAGAGGGGATAGCTTGTGGGCAAAGACAGTAATTTCAGTTTTGTAAATGCTAAGTTTGAGATATCTATGGACCATCCACTTTGAGATTCCTAATAGGTGACCAGAGATGTAATAGTGGAGGTCATGAGAGAAGTTAGACCTGGATAAATAAATCTCAGCCATCCATATAAAGATGATAATTGAATCCATGGGATGTCATGATATCACCAAATGAAATAGTATAGAGGAAGAAGAGAAGAGGGACCAGAGCAGAGTACTGGAGGACACCCACATGTAAGAGGGGGTACTCTGGATAAAGATCCAGTAAAGGAGGCTAAGGAGTGAGTCAACAATAGAAAGAAAAGCAGAAGAGTCACAGAAACCTAGAAGGAAGACAGTATTAAGGAGAAGTAGATGAAGGACAGTGTCAAAGGATGTAGAAAGGTCAAGAGAGATGAGTAATGAGAAAAGGCCAATAAATTTAGAAATTAAGATGTCCTTGTTAAGTTTGGATAGAACAGTTTCAGCTGAATGCTGAAGTCATAAGTCAGACTGATGAGAGTTAAGAAAAGACTGAGAAGAAAGGAGACTTGATTGTAGGCAATAAAGGGGTCTAATCAGCAAAAGGAGAAGAGCTATTGGATAATAGTTAGCAGGAACTGATCCATTAAATGAGAGTTTCTTAAGAATAGGAAGACATGGGTCTGGTAGTAGGCAGTAAGGAACCAGCAGACAAGGAGAGATTGAAGATAAATGAGAATATGGGGCAGAGATAGAGACAAGGAGGGCAGTGTCTTAGAGACAATAGGATGGGGTGGAATCACTGGTGCATGAAGAGAAGTTTGCCTCAGCAAGAAGAAAGGCCACCTCTTCATGTGAGACAGGTGAAGGAGGAAATAGTGGCCAAAGGTATGTGGGTGATGTAAGATAGGGAGGGGAAAAGAGGGAGTTCTTGGCAAATAGTCTCATTTTTTAAGTGAAACAGAAGTCAAAGTTCTTGTCTGAGAGGGTGGGGAGTAGGGAAGTCATGGGAGGTTTGAGAAGGGATGAAAACATTTGGAAAATTTGAGGTAAAATTGGAAAAATTTCTCTAGTGAGGTCCAAAGGAATTCCAGTTTCCCTGATGCCCACCTTCAATCTTAATTTACCAGATGTATTGACTTTCTCCCAAAATGGGTAAAGAATAATTTTCAAGACCTGACTGTAATTTGTTTTTTTTTTTCTTGCACTTAAGTGAAACAAAGGCAAACCTTGGTTCTAAAGCACATAGCCATCCAATCAGGGAAAATGGAAGTGACTCATAATTCAACATTGATTCAGCACCCACTAGGGGTAAAATATTATGGTAGGTGAAAGGGGTACAAAGATTAAAATGGCATTAATTGCCCTCAAGGAATTTACACTTCCTTGGGGAGAGGGGCATACAATTTATTCTATTATGGAGAGGTATATATAATATTTACACAGATAAGTAAATACAAAGCTGGTTGTGATAGGGGAAAGAAAAGATCAAGACAAGGTTCTCTAGAATAATTAAAGCAAAGGGAAAATGTTTTTTGAGGGAAAAGAAATAGAAAAGTTTCAAGGGAAAGATAAACCCTCAATGTAAGATGAAGAGGATAAAAAAGTAGATATAACTGTATTGAGGACTGAGTAATCATTTGAAATAGGGAGGGCAAGGAAAGTTATACCAGATTGTGCAGGGTCTTAAACACCAGAATGAGTAGATATTTTATCCTCCTGGCAATAGGGGACCACTAAAAATAGTTGAACAAATGAGGGACACGAACAGACTTGTGCCTTACCAAATTGATTTTGGCAGCTAGATGGAAGAAAGATTGGATGAAGGATTGATTGGGGGGACAGACAGGGAAAACAATTCAATGGTCATTACGATAGTCTAGATGGGAGAAAATGAAGGCTCAAACTATGGTTGTGGTTGGAGGAGTGAAAAGTACTTAGACCAGAACAAACCAGATCTACTGCTCTCCAAGACCCTAGTATCCCAGATTCATAACATAGCACCGTGCTTAGACTCATAGCTCTGGAGCAGAATTTTTTAAAACATTCTTTGTGCCATGGACCTCTCTGGAAATCTGATAAAGTCTGTGGACCTCTTCTCAAAATCATTTTTGTTGCCTACATTCATAATTTAAAGAATGCTCAGGTTCAGTAAGAGGTTAATGGGAATAGAGATGTAACTTACCCCCACCCAAATTCATGCACCCCCTGAAAAAATATCCATAGATCCCAAGGAGGCCCCAGATCCCCTAGAAGGGATATCAGAGGACATTCAATCTAATCTCCTCATTTTATAGTTAAAGAAATTGAAAACCAGAAGATCAAGTGACTTGCCCAATGTCACACAGGAAGTAAAAATCAGAGCTGGGATTGCAAGCATCTTCTCATCTCAAAACTAGTATACTTTCTGGTGTACCATATGGCCCCCGGAGGCCATCCAGTTCAAGTTATGTTTGAAAAAGAGTCCCCATTACAATACACCTAACAAGTGATCAACCAGATTCTACTTGAAGGCCTCCAATGAGGGGGAACTCAGTCCCTCTTAAGTTAACACTTTCCTCTTTGGGATAACTCTAGCAAAGAGGGTATAACCTATAAAAATTGCTGATGAGAGCAGAAAAAAATGCTCCCCTAATAATATTACTTCTAACAAACTGTCAAAGAAATAAACCATCTCATTTCCAGGCTTCCTTGATCTTCAGCATGCACAGAAATTTTTCCAGAACCATATAATCAGACTAGCCCAACCCTCCCATTTGGGTTTTCAGTTCTGAGAATGAGCTCATTCTGTTACTGCAGAGCAGATTTGTTTTCTGTGACGTTTGCTTGATTGCGTGTAAATGTCTCCTAAATTAGGCATATTTCAAGCCCTATTTAAAATGTAATAGAGTTAGATGCTACTTCTCAAACCAGAAGGAAGAAAATGATTGTGAGGCTATGAAGGTCTAATCAACTGTAAAAGATATGTGAGGTTTTGGGAAAGAAGAAAGAAAGAAGGAAAGAAGGAAAGAAGGAAAGAAGGAAGGAAGGAAGGAAGGAAGGAAGGAAGGAAGGAAGGAAGGAAGAAAGAAAGAAAGAAAGAAAGAAAGAAAGAAAGAAAGAAAGAAAGAAAGAAAGAAAGAAAGAAAGAAAGAAAGAAAGAAAGAAAGAAAGAAAGAAAGAAAGGAAAGAAAGAAGGAAGGAAGGAAGGAAGGAAGGAAGGAGGGAAGGAAGGAAGGAAGGAAGGAAGGAAGGAAGGAAGGAAGGAAGGAAGGAAGGAAGGAAGGAAGGAAGGAAGGAAACAAAGAAAGAAACAAAGAAAGGAGGAAGGAAGGAAGGCAGACAGGTAGGAAGTAAAAAAGGAAGGAAGGAAATATCCATAGTCTGTGGTAACTCCACTCATATTCTCATAGAGTAACATCCTGACAAATTTTTAAAAATAAAAAAGATATGGGTTCAAATCCAACCTTTTACTTCTTCCCACAGTCTTGGGCAAGTTGCTACTGATCTCCAGGCCTCGGTTTTTCATCTATAAAATGAGATGGCTGAACTAGAAGATCTCTAAGCTTATTTCCAACCCTAAATATAAGATTCTGAGTGTCTGTAATCTCTTTTCATGGTACCGACTGTGAGCCTGAGGGTCTGGAGAATAGTGATGCCCTCAACCATAATAGGAAAGTTTGGGATAGGAGAAAAATTTGCAGAGAAGGGTAATGAATTCAGTTTTGAGTGGGAGAAGCTAGGTTTTCAGCTTTGAAATCTATGCTACAGAAGAGACTGACTGAGGGGAGGGGCCAAGATAGTGGATTCAAGACAATAACCCAGTCAAACTCTCCCAACATTACCTACCAAACATATTTAAAATAAAACGTCATACCAATTTTGGAGCAGCAGAACCAACCAAAGATCAGAATGACATATTTTTCCAACCTAACACAACTTAGGAGTTTGGTGGGAGAGATCCGTGACATCAGGTTGGAAGCCAGCCTAAAGCACATGAGGAGATAGCATCAGTGGTGAGCCTTGGAGGTGACCATGAGAATTACAGCAGAAGCAGAAGTTTCAGGAGCTCTCAGCCCAGAGAGGGTAAGGGGGTTGGACAACTAGTCAGAAAGACGTTTCAGGGGATCCTTTGCTGGCATTGGGGTAGTTGGTGCTGATTGGCAGCTCCCTTGCCCATAGACAGTTCTGGATCACAATTACAGGATGGAGAGGAGCATTTGTGGTTGGTCACAAAAGAACAGAGACCATGGGCATAGTTCTAGGGCCAAGAGAAGTCCTAGAACTTGCAGCTGCAGGGTAACAAAGACCCTTCCTCAGTAAAGACCATTGCAGTGAACACATTTCTCCCTGGATCACACCACCTTGGAAGCATTGAATCCCCAGAACTAGCTCTGAAAACAGCAGCACACAAAAAAACTTGAAGCTTGGCACAGTGCCTCCCCAATACTAGCTGAGGAAAGCCCAATGTAACATAAAGTTCAAAGTTAAGAAACAGACTAGAAAATAAGCAAACAACAAAAAATAAAAAATAATTTGAGCATAATATGGTGGCAAGGAAGACAAAGGCATGAACTCAGAAGAACATAACAATGTGCAAAAAGTGACAAGAAAAGTCTCAAAGGAAAATGCTAATTGGACCCAAGCCCAATAAGAATTCCCAGAAGTGTTTTTTAAAAAAACTGTAAGAGTAGTAGATCAAAAATTGAGGAAGGAAATGAGAATGGTGCGAGAAAAATTATGGAAAAAAAGAATTAACAGCTTGGTAAGAGAGGCACAAAAAAAAATACTGAAGAAAATAACACCTTAAAAAACAAAACTGACCTAATGGTAAAAAGAGGCAAAAAATTCACTCAAGGAAAGAAAAAGCAGAGTAGGTCAAATGGAGGAAAACATGATACAAAAGTTCACTGGAGAAAATAATTTCTTAAAAATTAGAACTGGACAAGTAGAAGCTAACAACTCCAAGAGACGTCAAAAAACAATAAAAACATAGTCAAAAGAGTAAAAAATGGAAGAAAACATGAAATATCTCATCAGAAAATAAATGAACTGGAACAGATCAAGGAATGATAACTAAAGAATTATTGGGCCATGATCAAAAAAAAGAGCCTGGATATCATCTTTCAAGGAATTAACAAGGAAAACTGCCCCTATCTCTCAGATACAGAGGGTAAAATAGAAATTGAAAGAGTCCACCAATCACCTCCTGAAAGAGATGCCAAAATGAAAATATCCAGGAATATTTTAATCAAATTCCAGAACCCCCAGGTCAAGGATAAATTAGTGTAAGCATTCAGTTTCAATTATCTTGGAGTCAGCATCAGAATCACACAAGATTTAGCAGCTCTTATGTTAAAGAAGTAGAGAGCATAGAATATGATATTCTGGAGGCAAAGAATCTAGGATTACAACCAGGAATAATCTATCCAACAAAACTGAGTAAAATCCTTCAGGAGAAAATGAATATTTAATAAAATAGAGGACTTTCAAATATTCCTGACGAATAAATCAAAGCTGAATAGAAAATTTGACATTCACACACAAGACTCAAGAGAAGTATAAGAAAGTAAACATGAAAGAGAAATGTTGAACTGTTTACATTCCTATATAGGAAGACAATACATGTAATTCCCAAAAATTTTATCACTATTAGGTCATTTGGAAGCAGTGTATATAGACAAAAGGCACAGGTATGAGTTGATATGCTGGGTTGATCTTGAAAAAAGGAAAGTGTGAGAAAAAGAGATATACTGATAAAAGAGGGATGGAAGAGGTAGAATGAGAAAATTATCTCACATAAAAGAGGCCATAAGGAAGATCTTTTATGGTGGAGGGGAAAAGAGAAGGTAGGCAAAGCTTGAATGTCACTCTCATCACAATTGGTTCAAAGAGGGAAGAATAGGTACATATGTGTACTTATGTATCTATAATTATAGATGTTTTGCCAACAGGTTAATAAGAGGGGAATTGGGAAAACAGAAAGGATGGATGACAAAAGGGAGGTTCAATTAAAGGAGGAAGGAGTCAGAAACAAAGCAGACTTTTGAGGAGTGACAGCATAAAAAGGTGGAGGAGGGATAAACAGAAGAAAATAAGAATAGAAATACCCAGTTATCATAACTGTAAATGTGAATGGAATGAAATCAAGGATAAAACAGAAGCAGATAACAGAATGGATTAGAAATCTGAGTCTAACAATATTTTGTTTACAAGAGGTACACTTGAAACAGACACAGAGTTAAAATAAAGAGCTGGAGTGGAACCTAATAAGCTTCAGTTAAACTAAAAAAAAAAGCAGGAGTAGTAATCATGATCTCAGACAAAGCAAAAGCAAAAATAGACCTCATTAAGAGAGGGAAATCAGAGAGACTACATCTTGCTGAAAGGAATCATAGACAATGAAGTAACATCAAAATATTTTATAGTAAGTTTGTCTAATAAATACCTCATTTCTCAATATACATACTGAGTATAAAACTAAGTCAAATTCATATTACCCCAACTGATAAAATGTCAAGGTAAATGAACAGGCAGTTTTTGGAAGAAAACATCAAGGCTATCTATAGTGATACAAAAAAGTTCTAAATCATTATTGATTGTAGAAATGAAAATTAAAACAACTCTGAGGAATCACCTTATACCCATTAGAAATGACGTGATAGAAGAGATGAGAGAAAATAGGTACTCTATTGAATTGCTGACAGAGTTATGAACTGGTCTAACCTTTCTAAAGAACAATTTGGAGCTAGGCATAGAAGACTATAAAACCTTTGACCAAGCAATATCCCTAAGGTCTGTACCCCAAAGAGATCAAAGGAAAAAAAAAAGGACCTATACATACAAAATATTTATGGCAACATTTTTTGTGACGACAAAGAATTTGACATTGAAAGGGTGTCCAACAATTGGGGAAGAGCCAAACAAGTTGTGGTATATTTTGTGGAATGCTATTGTGTTATACGAAATGACAAGGGGATGTTTTCAAGGGAAAAAAAATAGGAAGACCTATAGGAACTGATGCAAAGTGAAGTGAGCAGATCCAGGAGATCTATATCATTTTTCATTTAGTCAAAAAAAGCATTAGCAAGCTGATGGAATTAGGCGGGAATAGTATATGGTATTAGAAAATGAATTTCGAATCAGGAATAAGGCTTCGGATATAGCATTTGGTACCGTGCCTGGCAGATAGGCACTTAATAAATACCAGTTAAAAACTGCCTTAGAGACTTAATAGCTATGTGGCTCTGACAAGCCATTTAAACTACTTGGGGCTCAGTTTCCTCCTCCATAAAATAAGTTGATTAGACTAAATGACTTCTAAGCTCTGTTCTGGCCCTAGAGTTGCAATCCTAATAGCTTTATACTCATTTTATTCTGTTCCTTGGAACAATACCTGTGAAGTAAATACTATAGGTTTTGTACTCGTTTTAAAGAAGATGAAACTGAGGCCCAAAAGGGTTCTGTTACTTGCTCAGAATCACATAGTAAGTATATGAAGCAGGATTCAAGCCTAGGTCTTCCTGATTCCAAATCAAGTACCTTAACCCGTATGATACATTGCCCCAAGCCTCTCAAGGCTCTGGGTTTTTAAGTTTTTGTAAATGATACATAATGCAAATCCATCAATCAGCAAGCATCCATTAAATACCTACTATATGCCAGGCACTATGCTAGGCACTAGAGATATGTAGACAAAAGTGGAATAGCCTCAAGAAACTTATATTCTAATAAAAGAGAGATATATACAAATGCATGTAAGGTGATTTTGTGAAAATCACCCACAAACAACTGAAGAGATCAAGAAAGGTTGGTATATAAATAACAAATGGAAGCCACCATAGGACAGCATAAAGGACAGTAGCTTCTGGAGTCAGAGGATACTCAGTTCAAATTCCACCTACTATTTGAAACCTGAATAATTTTAAGCAAGTGGCTTAAACTCCCTAGCTTATGTATCGTCATCTCTAATAAGATGTTTAAACTAGATGACCTCCTAAAGCTCTTGTAGCTCTAAGTTTACTATTCAATTATGTTTTTGCTGAATTTATCAAGAACCACAGTCCTCCTGGTTCTTTTTGATAAGACCCATGATAAGTTGTTAAGTTCTCTACCCGTGAAGTAATTGCATCATGGTCATCCACAGCAGAGTAACAATGATTTGGGACCCAGAATTAAACAGGATAGGGAAAGGACTGTATTGCATTTTAAAAATTGCTAGATACTTTCCATGATGAGATTTCAGATTTTTTGAAGTCTTAAAGTATGACAGCACTTACTTTAAGTATGCCAGAATTCATGCCAAAGTTGTGTTACTGTTCACAGTTGCCAAAGAAATTCTAGAACCAACAAAGTGTTTTAAATATTTGCCCAAGGTAGATTTTTCCAGGGATATTTGAATTAGTCAACTTGGGTCTTGGATGGAAGAGCAACAGCTACCCTCAACTGCTAGTTAATAGCCAGGGTATGGAGGAAGGAAGTATCAAGATGTTCCATTGATATTGGTGTTTGAGTAAAAGTATGATCAGACGTATGTATCCCTAACTGTAAGTCAGTGTATGGGCTGGTCTTTCAGAGAGGAATGACTCAGGAGAAATGAATAGTGAGGGAATACTGAGAGGGAGTCTGTGTTCAGGAAGAAATTTTTACTGGAATGATCATCAAGGAAGTGAATACTTGAGCCAATGAGGAGATTAGGCTACTTTTGACCCTGTCTAGATCCCAGAAGTGAAAGGGAGTCTGGGTATTAGGTCTTTATTTTTAGTGCTACATCATGATGCAAGCTCAGGGGAACAATTATGAAGCTTTTTACTGGAATGACAAGCTATTAAATTGTCTGTAGTATCAGCATTAAAAAAGAGACTTGAGTGGCTGGGGGGCTTGGGGAAGGGGAGAGTAATGAGACAATATAAGGGAACCCAGAGTATAAGTGAGTGGGCTTACCTATAATAGAGCTTCTCTGACTGTCCCCATGCCTGGAATTGTTTCCCTTGACATCTCCACCTCCTTGCTTTCCTGACTTCATTCAAATCAGTTAAAATCTCACCTTTCCTGGTTCTACCTAGTGCCTTTCTTCTGAGATTATCTCTGCTTCACCCTATATATGTCTTGTTTCATGAAGCTGTTCATATGCTATCTTGCCTATTAGACTGTGATCTCCTTGAGTATGGGGGTGATTTCTTTTGCACCCCCATAACTTATCACAGTGCCTGGTACAAAGGTGATGTTGACTTAACTTGACTGCCAGCCAGCCCCTATAAATGGGGCCCTGATATGACGCTTTATTCTACTGTGACAAAAAAAAAAGACTCAGAAAGAGATGAAGGTAACAGCAGCAATAGCTGTGAAAACACTAAAAGATGACTGAACTCACATTGAATGCAATGATCAATCTTATAAAAGATGCTGAAATCACACTTCTTTCCCCTTGGTAGGAAGGTAAGAGACTATGGACACTGAGTGCCTGTACACTGTTAGAACTGGTCACTGTGTTGATGGGTTATACTTAACTGTTTTTCTTTGCAGCAAGGCTGGGTTTGAGGTCAGAAGTGATATGGGAAAAGTTATAACCTAAAAACTAGAAGGGATCAAATAAACCTTTTAAAAGAGAGAAATGTGACCAAAAGGTATAAAATAAGCTCAGGAGTCACTCTCAGACTTTCTTGAGTGCCAGACTCCTGGAGGAGGTCATCTCCTTGTGTTTGGTTGCTCCTGGTTCAATATTTCTGGAGATACCCTGATATTCCTGGCCCCCATGCATCTCTTCCCCGCATCTAAGCACTGCAGGAGTTGAGGGAGAGGAGACAAAATCCTGGCCAAGGCAGAAGTAGCTACAATAGTCCATACGGTCATGGAATCATAGGTAGAGCTGGAAGAGACTTAGGAGCTGTTGAGTTCAACCACTTCATTTTACAGATGAGGAAACTGAGGCTCAGAAAAGTTACATCACTTACTCAAATAGTATCAGAAATGACTGAAGTTCTTGAATTCAAAAACCAATGTTATTTTACCAAGGTCATAAAGATAATAAGTGACAGAGTCAGAATTTAAACTCACAAATGCTGACTCCAAGTCCAGTGCTCCTTCCTGGTTCCATGATGCCTCCTAAATACTGATACCCAAATGCATCAACCATCCCCCTCAAAAAATTACATCTTCAAAAGACTAATGAAAATTTCATGGATGGGTACAGTAGTATATAGTATCTATACTATATAAGAACTGGACCTGTTAGATAGAGTACCCAGCCTGGAGTCAGAAAGATTTGAGCTCAAATCCAGCCTCAGACACTTACTAACCATTTGATCTGGGGAAAGTCACTTAACTCCTCAGTTTTCTCATCTATAAAATGATTTGGAGAAAGAAATGGCAAACCACTCCAATGTCTCTGCCAAGAAAACTCCAAAAGGGGTCATGAAGAGTCAAACACAGCTGAACTGACTGAATAGCAATTAGCATCAAAGCAGGAAGAGGGCTATTATTGGCTTTGATTGGATGAGTGTTTAGAACAGGGAATTCATGGACCCTTGAAGTATTGAAATAATAATATCTTGCATTATGAAATGTTTTCATACTTGCAAAATGCTGTCACTTTGATTATCTCATGAAATCTCACTGGAAGTTAGGTCTGAAAAGTCTAATTCAATTCCTTCCCAACCCCATCTGATTCATGAATTCATTCTACAACTTGAATAAATGAATAAAAAAGGATTTCTTCAGTATTTCCTATGTAATAGGCACCATGCTAAATATTGGGGATACAAAAACAAAAAGTGAGTCAATTACTACCCTCAAAGAACTTAACAGGGAGACTACACATTTGAGAAAGGAGCAGGACAGTTAGTTTTCATTCAGTCACCAATCAAGATGGCAGACCCCCAGGAAAGGAATTACGAAGTTAAGAAGATAAGTTAAGTTCACTCTGTGAACTGGGTGTTGGAAGGGATAGTTTTTACAGGCTCAGGGTCTAATGCACAGGATTCGAGTCCAGGTGGGCAGGAGTGGGATGGCAATGATGGCAGAGGGGACTGGATGGCAAGATGGTTTGGGTGGACAGCTGAGAGATATGTGAATCTCCCCAACAAGAGCTGTCTAAACTTTTTTTGATACTTCCAATAAAGGAAAAAGTACTGAACAAGTTCTAATCTGCAAAGCAAACAATGCAACTGTTATTATTCTCATTTTATAGACAGGGAAATATACATAAGTCAAAAGACTTGTTCAAGGTGCTATAAAAATTAACGGGGAAGTCATGACTTGAAGAAAAATCCAAAATTCTCCTCCTCCTCCTCCTCTTTCTTCTTCTACTTCTTCTTCTCTTCCTCCTCCTCCTCCTCATTATTATTATTATTGTTATTCTTCTTCTTCCCTATGATTTTGCTGTTATAGAGAACTCCCAGAAAAGAAACTCCCTCTACAAATCCAGGTCAGCACCTACTTTTACAATGTGTAGTCTTAGAGAGTTACTGGAGCACTCAGAAGTTATGTGCCTCGCACAGTCAGTATGTATTAGAGACAGGGACTCAATCCCAGGTCTCCCTAAATCTCAGGTCAGCTGTCTGTTCACACCAAACTTCCTCTTCCCATTTTATTATAGTCCAGGAAAATAGTTTTTTGTTGGGGGGGTAGGGAGGGAAGAAAGTGGTCTTTCACTTTTTAATAGACTATCTCCACTTTAGTCACTGTTCCTCCTCCTACTTAGGGCTCCTTCCCTTCGGTCCTTCCTCTTCTGTATGTGGATTCTTCTGTGCCTGGAACCATATAGACTAGAAACTTCCTGCTTCAAGAACAAAGGATGAATAGCAGGGTCATAGATTTAGTGCTTGAAGGACACTTAGAAGTCACTGAGTCTAACCCTCTCAATTTACAAATGAGAAACTAAATCTGAGTGAGGCTGAGCAACCTGTCCATGGTCACACAGCTACCCATGAGGCAGGATTCAAATCCACATTATCCTCACTCCAAGTTCAGGGTTCTCCCCATTATACAACCCTGCCTCACAAACTCTAGGATCAACCTCTTTGAAAAGTATGGTGTACTCCCCATCCTATCATGGTCTGAAGATCATTGTGCCCAGGACTGTGTGGTATATCACTGATTATATCCCTTCTCTGTTTTACTTTGGATGTGTCAGTAGCTAATTCATTAGAGAAGAGGGTGCAGAATTGAGCTGTGCTCATTTTGGGAGTAGTTCATGGCTATCCTAATTTAGGAGTTGGATGCTTCCCTATACCCTTCCCTTCTTTGCCCCATATACCTCCTCCTCCATTGTCTCTTGGCTGTCTCTGATAAGCTACCTGACTTTCCCTTAAACACACCAAATCAAAGAGCCTATTGTTTTTTCACTTTGACGATCTCATTTCATTCTTCTGCAATGTCCCCTTTGAGTCCCAGAAATGGACCTCAATAATTCTAGAGCATGAAGTCTGCTTCAAACATTCAAATTCATTTCAGAAATATCAGGACCACAAATGCCTCTTCCTTTCTACATCAGAGGCAGCTAACCAATGAGCAGGGGTTACCAAACACGGCTCACAGGCTTTATTTAGCCTAGTGAACCATGCTTGAAAAACCATTAAAAAACAAAGAAGAAAAATCAAAAACTAACCACCCCCTTGAGTCTGTTGAGTTTTTTTATCCTGCAGTCTTCTAAGCATCCCACATATTATGTCCCATTTTCCTTGTGAAGGTGATGGCTTCACAGATAGTAAAGCTGGGGTATCCAATAGCTTAATGACTTGCCCACAAAGACAAATTAAATGACAGAGCAGGGATAAGCCTCAGGCACTTTTCCTATTAAACTATGTTGTCGTTTGTCCTAATATAATAGAACTGGAAGTAGAGGGTAGTGATGAGAAAAACAAAAGTTCCAGACTCATAAAAGGGTGACTACATGATGGAATTTTTTGTGTGTTTATATGTTGTTAGGTTTTTTTTTTTACTCTAAGAACATTTCCATGCTAGAAAAAAATAACAACTCTGGATAACATTTTCAATCATTTATTCATTTGTTCAGCAAGTCTTAATAAGTATTAACTGTGTGTCAGACCATATATCAGGTTCTGGAGATAATAAAATAATAAAAATAAAATAATCCCTGCAGTCAAGGTGTTTCCATTCTACTAAAGAGATACTACATGAATACATGTAAGGAAACACAAAATATAAACAAAGGAAAGTTCCAGGAGGGAAAGCACTAACAATCAGAAGCAGGGAGCCATAGTTTGTAGGTGACAACACTTGAGTTGAGCCTTGAAATCAAGTCACATCAGTAGCACCCACTATGCACCAAGCATTGTGCTAAATACTATGGATACAAAGAAAGGTGAAGGACAGTCCTTGTTCTCAAGAAGCTCACAGTCTAATGAGAAAGACAGCATACAAACATCTAAGCACAAACAAGATATAGACAGGATAAATTGAAAGTGATGTAGTGGATAGAGCAATGGACTGGGAATCAGGAACACTCATATTCATGAATTTAAATTTGGCCTCAGATACTTACCAGGTGTCTGACCCTGAGTAAGTCACTTAACCCCATTTGCCTCAGTTTCCTCATCTGTTGCTGTTGCTCTTTGTCCTTTGTTCTTGAAGAGGACCATGACATCAGGAACGTGATGCCATGACATGCAAGTGAATTGGATTTAAGTGAGGGAGGACTGGGCAAGGTCACCAGCCTCCCTTTCTCCTCCTGAGCCCTCTGGGTCCAGGGGCCAGATATAGATCAGGACAGCTTGAGATGGTCCAGGATGCAGTGGGAAACCTTAGCCTTTTCAAGCTAAGATCTTTAACTGGTCTCAGCTGTTAAATGAGCTGGAGAAAGAAATGGTAAACTAACCCAGTACCTTTGCAAGAAAATCCTCAAAGGGGTCACAAAGAGTTGGACAAAACTGAAATGACTAAACACAAAATTGGAGATGATCAACAAAGGGAAGGCACTAGCATTAAGGGGGAATCAGGAAAGACTTCCTCTTGGAACATGGTTTTAGCTGAAACTTGAAGGAAGCAAAGGAAGCCAGAAGATTGACATGAAGAGGAAGAGAGTTACCGACTTGGAGCAACAGCCAGTGAAAACACTCAGGAGACGGGGGTCTTATTTGAAAGTAACAGCAAGGATATTGAGATTCTGATTGCTTAAATATCAAATTAGAAAACCTTCCTTTAATCTGTGAACGCCAGCTGAGGACATGTGACTTTAGCTGGAATATCCTTTTGTCTATTCTGTATTCCATCTACATATTGTATTGCGCCCCTCCCCCAACACATCCTTTCAAGTGGAATTTAAATTCCTTGAAAGCAGGAAATCTTTTCTATTTTTTTCTTTGTATCCCCTAGAATGTTACCTAGCACGTGGTAGGCACTGAATAGTTGTTCATTGAAGTCTTAGTTTTCATGTTTGCCAACATCACCACTGCCAACTTCACCCACACTCCAGTTCATTGAGGCTATCTTAGGACAAATACTGGATGATAGCATTACTCATTCATTCCTCCCTCCAAAAAAATTATCATTCAGCTACTATGCATAGAGTTCCAGGCTTATGGTGAGACATAGCACTATTTTCTCGAATTTAAAAAATATAAATTATTGACATCTCTTATTTTTATATTACCTTTGTCACCAGATATAGCGATTACCTACCCCTTACTAAAGAGCTTACTCTTATACTAAAGAAAAAAAAAGAAAGAGTTCAGCAGGTATGATAAGCACATGAATCAAGTCTGATAATAGATAAAGTCTGACAATACATTCCATACCCATAGTTCCCCGCCTCTGCAAAGAAAGGAGAGAGGTAGAGTTTCTTCTTCCTCCCTTCTTTGGGGCCAAGCTTCATCAATAGTGCTTACTCTTAGAGTATTTACAACTAGTAATGAGGAGAAGCATGTTCCCAGGGAGTTAGACTAAAACATGTGGAATGTGAATGGGGCCATTAGAGAGGTACTAAGGAAATTCTACAGAAGCCTGTTTTATTCCATAAATTAAAAACAAAGTCAGATATAGGAAATATATAGGACAACTAGGTGTATAGAGTATAGGGCCTGGAATCAGAAAGACCTGCGTTCAAATCCAGCCTCAGATGCTTAACTAGCTGTGTGACCCTGGGTAAGTGACTTAGCCCTGTTTGCCTCTATTTTCTCATCTGTAAAACGAGCTGAAGAAGAAAATGGCAAACCACTCCAGCATCTCTGCCAAGAAAACCCCTGACAGAGTCATGAAGAGATGGACTTGACTGAAACAACGCAACAACAATATATCCAAAATATGAAGTATCTGTAATAAACCAATATAGTATGGATACAAGGTCATTTTAGAAGGAATAATAATTGGTAGGGGGAAGGGAGATCAGGAAAGGCTCCTTATATAGGATAGTTGCTGAATTCTACTACTTACTACTACTACTACTACTACTACTACTACTACTACTACTACTACTACTACTACTACTGCTACTGCTACTACTGCTACTGCTACTGCTACTACTACTACTGATAATAACTAATATTTATATAGAGCCTACTATGTTCCAGGCACTGTGCTAAGCACTTTACAAATTTTATCTCATTTTATCCTCACAACAATGCTGAGAAGTAGCTGTTATTATTACACCTTTTCACATTTGAGGAAACTGAGACAAACAGAAATGAAATAATTTGCTCAGGGTCACACAGCTAGTAAGTGTCTGAGACTGAATTTGAATTCAGATCCTTCTGACTCCAGACTCAAAGCACTATCTACCGCACCATTTGATCATATATGACTAGATATGTGACTTTGAATAGTTTCTTAAGTACTGAACATCTTCGGACCTCACAGTTTCCCTCTTAGGGACCTCAGTTTCTTCATTTGTCACAAAAGAGGGTGGGACAAAATAATCCCTAAGAAGTATTTCATTTTTGTTTATTTGGGTTTTTTAAGAAGCAATCAGGGTTAAGTGACTTGCTCAGGGTCACATGGCTAGGAAGTGTCTGAGACCAGATTTGAACTCAGGTCCTCCTAACTCCAAGGCTGGTGCTGTATGCACTGAGCCACCCAGTTGCCCCTAAAAACCATTTTAACTTGAAAAATGATGGGACATATGGCTCAGGGAGTCAGAAAACTAAGGTTCAAATTTTACCTTAGATGTTTCCTTACTACCTATGTGATTTGGTTGCTTCACCTTCCTAGTCTTCAGTTTCCTCATCTGTAATGAGATGGGCTCCAAGGTCCCTTCTAGCTATAGACCTATGATCATAAACCTATGTATCTTCTCCTCTCTGATTTCCCATAGCACTGACTCACTGCTATCTTCATGGGGCTATAAATCTGGGCTTCTCTTGCAGAATTATTTAAGTTCTCATCTGTATGTCTTACTTCCACCAGCTAGACCATGTGTTGTCCCTTGAGAGCTGTTCCCTTGTCTTACACTTCTCTGCATACGCAGGACTGGCCACTTAGGGTCACATTTTTATTCATGCCTCTAGCTTGACACATGGACAACTCTCAGTAAATACTTACCAAATTGAACTCAGCTGGAACTTCTAAAGACCTATTTGAGGCCCCAAGTCTTTTGTCATTCCCTCAGTGTGCATCCTGGGAAGGCAGAAGGTGATTGATTGTACACTCCACTGCTAGAATAGTGAAACATCACCGACTCAGAGAGCTCTCAATGTAATCTTCATGTATACTGATGCCTTCTTTTCCCAGTGGATTACCCATTTTTCTGTAATATAACTGGTCCTGCACCCTCTCAAGCATGGGGAATTCAAATAAAATGACTTTAGATCTTGAACCATAAGAACGATTTTTTAACAAAATTATCCTAAACATTTTCATTCCCACCTGGTCCAGCATTTAGAATACTGTATGTGGGTTACCATAGCACCCATTACCATTACTGAATTATCCAGTGGTTTCAAATTGAGGGTGGCAGATAAACAGCATCAGAGGATTGGGTCACTCAAAGAGTCAGATACTGACTTTTTAGTAACTCTTTTACCCTTAAAATATCTTTGCATTGGAATCACAGAGGAACTCAATAAAGGTGTTGGATTGGGTTGAGGAGGAGGTGCATAGGACATTAAGTCAAGAAGTGGAAGGTTCTTGGAGACCATCTAACCCAACTTTCTCATTTTATAGATAATAATATAGATAATAAAACAGTAATTTGCCTGTGGTCATACAGATAATAAATGGTCAAGGTGGGATTTGAACAAAGGATTCTCTGACTCAGAATCTGGGACTTATTTCATTGTACCATGCCTACCGGGCATGATCAGGAATTTCCTTGTGTTTTTCAGCTGACTCCAACCAACATTCTAGAAGGGGTTAAGGCCCTTCTTGCCAGGCTTTCTTCAGTTTGGAGGAGTCATGTGACCACTGCAGGTCTACCAAACTATAAATACCTTGAGAACAGGAACTATTCTTTCTTTTGTCCTTGTATCCCCAAGAACATTGAATATAGTAGGCACTTAATAAATGCTTCTTGGATTGGATTGGATTGGATTGTAGTGAAGTGGATCTGATTTAATGAGATTAGAAAGGATTGGTTGGATTGGACTGGTCTGGATCAAATTGTATTGGATCAGAATGGAATGGAGAAGACTGAATTATACTGGATTGGATTGGAGTAAAGTATACTGGATTGATCCCTACTTTTTTGCATCTCAGTTTCAGAGGCTGCATTGAGTGCACAATCATCTGCAAACAAAAAATCATGCACCAACACTCCCTCCACTTTGGTCTTGGCTTGTAGCGCTTTCAAATTAAAGAATTTACCATCAGTTCAGTAGCTGACCTTGATGCTGTGTTCATCCTCATCGAAAGAATTTGACAACATGGCTGAAAACATCATGCTAAAAAGCATGGAAGCAAGGAAGCACACAGCCCTGTTTTACTCCGTTGGTGACTGGGAAGGCACGAGAGCATTGTCCACTATCCAGAAACCAGGCAAACATGCCATCATGAGATTGAGGTATAATGATGATGAACTTCTCTGGGGAATCAAATTTTGACATAATTTTCCATAAGCCCTCATGGCTAACAGTGTCAAAGGCCTTGGTCAGATCTATAAACATTGTTCACAGACCTCTGTTCTGCTCCTGGCATTTCTCCTGGAGTTGTCAGCAGCAAACTCCCTATCGACTATTCCTTGGCCCTTCCTGAAGTCACACTGACCCTCAAAGAGATGACCTTCTTTCAGGTGAAGGATGAACCTATTAAGGAGGACTCTGGCAAGAATCTTGCCAGCACTGACTAAGAGAGAAACCCCACTGTGATTCTCTGTTGCTTGTGCTAATTTTGGCCCAACAATTAACACCAAGAAAACACAGGTGCTCCATCAGCCACCATCACACTATCCGTACACGGAACCATTGGCAGCAAATGGAGAAGTTTTGAATGTTGTGGGTAAGTTCATTTACCTTGATAGTGTTCTTTCTAGGGATGTGTACATTGATAATGAGATTGACACATACATTGCCAGAGCTAGCTCAGGGTTTGGGAGGCTCCAAAGTAAAGTGTGAGAGAGAAGAGGTATTAGACTGACTACCAAGATGAAAGTCTACAGAGCCATTGTGCTGATCTCATTGTTGTATGCCTGTGAAACATGGATAGTCTATCAGCATCATGTCAGGAAACTGAATCACTTCCATTTGAATTGTCTTAGGAAGATTCTGAGGATCACCTGGCAGGATAAGGTACCACACGCTGAGGTTTACTTGACGTTTACTTCACCTAAACTGCCAAGCATTCAAACTCTGCTTCAGAGAGCACAACTCCAATGGGGTGGCCATGTTGTTCTAATGCAAAATGTACTCTTGCCAAAAAGACCATCTTATAAAGAACACATACAGGGCAGGCAATCAAATAGTGGTCAGAAGAGCCTATACAAGAACACTCTCAAGGTCTCTCTCAAGAACTTTGGAAATGATTGTGCGACATGGGAGACACTGGCACAGACTGCCCAGCTTGGCATGCCCACATCAGAAAAGGTGCTGTGCTCTATGAGCAAAGGAGAACTGAAACAACTCAAAGGAAATGTGGGATGCCCAAATTTAGACTAGCCACCCAAAATGTTCACGTGGACTATTTGTGTCCTACCTGTAGTAGAGCATTCTGAGCTCATATTGGTTTGATCAGTCCCTATCGGACACTTGAAATTTAACTTTATCATAGTGATGTCATTTTGGCTGTCTTTGAGAAAAAAGGACAACAACCAAGTACTGCATCACAATGGACTGGAATGGAAGGGGATAGAATTGGGATTCCTAGTGCCTAGGACCCCATGAAGGCAAAACCAGATGTAGACTTTCCTTCCCTTTGTGATGTATCTACACGCTATGGGATTACTTATCCTGGGATGGCTGTGAGCTCCTGCATGTTCCCACCAAGGAACCAGCCAAAGATCACAAGGCCTCATTAGTTCATTTTGTTCATTTGTCTCTTCTTTATCTCTTTTCCTTGGAGATGCAGTAAATTTATGATCCAAGATCAGTTTAAAACAGTTACCAAGCCCCTTTGTACCACCACACTATTATTTCTCTACACTGTCTCTTAGTTGTTCAATCACTTTCGTCATATCTGATTCTTCATGACCCCGTTGGGGGTTTTCTTGGCAAAGATACTTGAATAGTCTGCCATTTCCTTCTCCAGCTCATTTTACAGATGAAGAAACTGAGGTTACCCAGGTTCACTCAGCAAATGAGTGTCTGAGGTCAGATTTGAACTCAGGAAGATCAGGTCTGGCACTCTGCTCTTCTTCACACAATGTCCTTGTGCCTTTCTTCTTTGCCTTCTGAAAGCAACAATTGAAATTGAGTTCAACAAAAATTCATTAAATACCTACTCTGGAGATACTGAAACATAATAATCTTTATCCTCAAGTAACATACCTTATATTGGATGAATGTAAAATGTATGTAGATACAAAGTAACAAGAAAAAAGAAAAGAAAGCTGACTAGATTTGGACAATCTGGCAGGAAGCTGATGCTAGATTTGGAGAACCTAGTTCCATATATTGCCTCTGATACTAAATACCTGTGTGACCTTGCACAAGTCGTTAAGTTCTCTGAAGCTTAGTTTTCCCATCTGTAAAATGGGGAGGAGGTAGGCTGGGTGACCTAAGAGGTCCCTTTTAGCTCTAGACATATGATCCTACAATCTATAGAATAGCAGTTGGTGAGAAAGGGAAGTCTTTCTCAAAAAGAAAAGCAGCAGAGAAGAAAAAGGAAAGCATTCATGTAGGAGAATGACTTAGATATATTCATCAAGGGGAAAGATATAATGTTGAATTAGATTATGATGGACCTTAAATGTCCCACTGAACAATTTATATTTTATCAAAAAAGCAATAGGAGACTATAAAAGATTTTTGAGCAGGAGATCAACATGGTCCCGCCTATTCCTTAGGAAGGTTGTACTATGGAAGATGAATTGGAGAAGAGAAAAAAAAGAGAGTCTAGAAGCAGAGAGATCAATTAGGAGAGCACTGCAATAGTCCAGACTAGAGGAGATGCTTGTCCAATAGGGAGGCCATGTGAATGCCAAGAAGTAGGCAGATGGAAAAAATGTTCATACAATGATGCTACAATGGATCTGAGACCATTATGGATGTTCCATCCAACTATGAATACTTCAGTCCCTCTTTGTCTGCCCGTCCTGTAGGGTTTTTGTCATGGGATCTCAGATTTAAAGCCTAAGAGAACCTCAGATATCAGCAAGTCCAAACCATTCTTTTTACAGAAAAGGAAGCTAAACCTCAGGTTGCTAGTGGCACTTAGGATCATAGCTCTCAAGCTAAAAGACACCAAAGAGGCAATCTAACTCAACTTGTCTCATTTTATAGACGAGGAAATAGAGACCAAAAAAGATTAAGAAACTTGCTCAAGGACAAGTGGGTGCCAAGAAATGGAGACAAGATTTGAATCGTGGTCCTCCAGCTCCACAACTACTATTCTTCCAACTTTACCATATCCTGGGACTTCAATAAGGGATATTGGGGATGTTCTTTTGGATAGCAATATGCTAGCCTGAGACAAAGAAATGGGCAATGCTAGTTCTTCTGGAGGAAAGCAAAATGACCCAGTGGAGTGAGGATTAGATTTATAGTTGGGAGAGTTAGGCTCAAATTCTGCCTCTATCTGTTACCACTTAGACAACCTTGAGCAAGTTGTTTATTTTTCCAGGTCTCACCTTCCTGATCTATAAACTAGGCTGAAACTATGTGATCTGTAAGGTACCTTGTATCTCTAAATCTATGACTGTATTATAGCATATTTTCTGGAGCTACTGTCCCAACTCCCCTTTGCATTGACTCACTAAGGCCCCAAAGGAAGGCTGTTCAGGTCTCTCTTCAGCATTTTAGGTGTGTTTTTAATGCTATAGCTCAGAAGCCCCCATCAGTGTGCTTCTCCCCTTGATTATAAATTGATATCAACTATTCTGCTAGCTTAAGTGGTTTTTAGAAAGGGATTTTTACTAGGATGGTATAGAAAAAAAAAACAGTTGGTATAAAACATCCCTGCCAAAAAAAAAGCCTTGGATATACTCTCTCACAAATACATTCAGACTTCAAGGGAAAGTGAGTTCAGACTTAGAATATATGTGGCAAAGGGGGCAATGTAGCTCCTATGAACCCTTTTCATGGAGTCTTCAAGATATACCAATGAGATATGGTGCCATTTTCTGGTGGACTCCTTGGATGGTCTTGAAGCCGCTTTTCATTAGTGTATCCATCTTGTCCTCAATTCCTGAGGCAGACACTGCTGCCAGTCACTGCTATCCACAGGAGAATGTTAGGACTCTGATAGGAAGTTCAAATTCTCTGACCTTCCAAAGTTTACAACGTATGAGACAGGCTCTTATTACCCTTTGCCCCAAGCAATTCCCTCTCAGGGACTTGACTTTTACTGCTTGATCTTTGAGGCTACTAGATGCTGGAATATTTTCAAACTCTCAACATTTTATAAAAGCCTCAAAAAGCATGGCAGTTGGTATATTAATTTAATGCTTTTGATTGATTGATTCAATAGAGATGTTCTAACTAAATAAAGCTATTGGGGTTAGAGTTCTTGGATTCTACTTTAAGTGATTGATTGATTGACTCAAATGATCCCCAATCTTGCTCTAAGATCCTTTTGACAGAGAAATGGGACACACCAGGAATAGAATGCTTCATAGTTTGCCAGATGCAGTCACTTTACTCGTTGTTTTTACCTGCTTTTTCTTTGCGTCAAGGAAAGGTTGATGGGGGATGAGGAGGCGAGAATCCAAAGGACAGTATTTTTTAAATGGACTGAGGTATAAAAGCCAAAGACATCAGTACAACTTTTCTTAAAAGAGCAGCAGGGACTGGGGGACAGAGGGAGTGAGGCTAGAACTACATTGTGGGAAATAAAAACATTTGGGTTTCCAAAAAGCAGGCAGCAAATAGACTAATATTTAAAGGTAGCCCAGATGTGATGAATTGACTGGATTCACTCCAAATTTTGTTCTATGATTCACATTTTACTCTTGCTGTTTCCCAGTAACTCTTGTTCATAACTTGTTAATAAAAGCAAATCCCCTCATTCACAGCTAATTTCATAATAATAGCATCTCATATTTGCATAGTCAAAGTCTTTTTCCCAAACTTGTTCTCTTCTGAACCCCACAAAAACATTGGGGCAGTAGGTGGCGCTTCACTGTTGGTCAGTTTTTCTTTTAATCATCTCTAATAGAATCCTAATCTTGTTGCCCAGTTCCCAGCAGCCTCCTTGCCATAAATCTACTTGATGGCAGGTTCTAACAGATGAATCTTTGCCCAAGGTCCAGGTCTCTACCTCACTTCCCAGAAGCGTCCTTTGAATGCTCCTCCTTCTCCCTGATTTTCCAGCACCCTTTCGGATTTTGTCTTTTTCTGTTAGAATACAAGCTCCCCAAGACATGAAGAAAGCAGTTTGATACACCGGAAGGGTCACTGGTGTGAGGTCAAATGATCGGGGTCCAAATCCTGACTTGTTATTTTTATGACTTGGGGCAAGTCATTTGCCTGGACCTCAGTTTCCCCCCTTGTGTAATATGAGGGGACTGGATTAGATGGACTGTGAAATCCAGTTTTAAATCTGTGATTCTACAAACTTATTTGTGTGACTTTAGACATGTCACTTCACCGTGGTCTTCTCATCAATGAATGAGGAAGACCTAGTGCTATTTGTAGTACCTCACACAATAGTTGTGAGGAAAACAGGTTATATACTTTTAAGTGGTTTAGAAATGTAAACTATCGTTATTCTTATTGAAATCTTAGGCAAAGCATTTGACATCTCTGAGACTCAAGTTTCTTTATATGTAAAATACTTTCAGGGTCCTGAGAATAGTCCAACAGAGTTCAACTGAGGGGCACAATATTTTAGGAAAGACACTGATAGCAACAGAAGCAGCTAGTGCTGTAGTGGATAGAGTCCTAAAATTGGAATCAGGAAGACTCAAGTTTAAATCCTGCCAGACTCTAACTAGATATGTGACTCCAGGAAAGTGATTTAACCTCTCTTGGTCTCAGTTTCCTCATCTGTAAAATAGGATGGTGCAGTGGATAAAGTACCAGGAATAAAGTTAGGAAGATTCATCCTCTTGAGTTCAAATCTGACCTCAGACACCTATTAGCTGTGTGACCCTGAGCAAGTCACTTCACCCTGTTTTCCTCATCTGTAAAATGAACTAGAGAAGGAAATGGCAGACTACTCTAGTATCTCTGTCAAGAAAACTCCAAAGAGAATCACAAAGAGCCGGACATGACAGAAAACAACTGAACAACAAGAAGTGATTTATCATTCTAATTTTCTATCTGTGCAAACATGAACTTATCTCCATGCACACTGTGTTTGTGCAGACACAAGCTTCAATCTGTGTCATTCTGGGAGTACAAAAGCAGGCTTCAGACTATAGCACACTGTGTGTGCAAATAGAAGGTTCCATCTGTGCCACATCACTCACACAAACAAGTCCCAAAGCTCCCCTCCCAATAGGACAATGACATGTGTCCGTTATGAGTTCAGCTACATCAGAAATAATGCCAAATCTAAGCAACTCTTAATGTCTAAAGAACAAATCCTCTTCCTGTGGGTGAGGCTCTGCAGCTTCCATCCTTCATAAATTTAATTATCAGCATGCCCAGCAAAGCCATTTTCTCTAATAACTCCAGCTACGGAAGATGAATACAAGGAGTTCTTGGCCTGGTGATAATAACTCGTAGGAGGTCCTGGAACCATGTCATGCCTTACAAGACTGTGAGGAGAGAGTGAACTTCTGACAGGAAAAGAAGACAAGATCCACTGAGCTCAAGGACCAAGCCCTGACTGCCAGACATCCCCCAGCTGGGATTTCTTTTAAAGTCCCCACAGGTGACTTCATCCCAGTACTCTGGGAGGTGTTGATTTACCATGTGGACTCATAAATTCATATTACTTAGCAGACAAGTGTCTTGTTCTCTTCTAAAGCATCTACTCCTGCTTCAGATCTCAGGCTGGTGTCCTGCAAATCCTCATGACCTGAGAGTTAGTGGAGCATGATGAAAAGAGCAGAAGATTTCAGGTCTGAAGACAAGGATTCAAACCTCCTTTTAAAAGTTAAGCACAGGTTGGACCATGACATTCCCCTGCTTGAGAAATTCTAATAACTCTCTATTTAAAAGGGCCAGGGTCTTCAGGGTCTCCTGTTGCATCTTGGGCCATCTCCAGTTGTCCTGATGAATATCTGGCCACTGGACCCAGATGGTTCTGGAAGAGAAAATGAGGCTGGTGATCTTACACAGCGTCCCCTCTCTCAAATCAAAGTCAACTGCAAGTCAAGTCATCATTTCCCTGATATCATGGTCCTCTTTGAAATGAAGGGCAAACCTACGACCAAATAGGAACTCCCCTGAGGGCAGCTGAAATAGGCTCTGTGGAGTTCTTAGAGGTTGGTCAGTCACTGAAGACACCAAGGTCACCTTCTGCATCTGGTGCTATTGCCAGTTGTCCAAACTGCTGGACTCAGGAAGAGAGAGTGAGGCTGATGACTTTGTGCAACTCTGCCTCACTTAAATCCAAATCACCAACATATCACCCATAATGTCATCAGTCCTCTTAAAAAAGCAAAGTATGAACAACAACCTGGCATATAGTCAATGCCTAATAAATGCTTGTTGGTTGATTGCTTTCTTACTAACTACATGAACTTGTTGGTCATTGAACCTCTCTGGGCCTCAATTTCCTCATGAATAAAGTAGAGGGATGGGACTAGATGACCTCTAAAGTCCCTTCCAGCTCTGAATCTAAGATCCTATGAAAATATGCATCACAGTTAGAAAGCCTGAGGGAGCAAGAAATACTCCCTCTTGACTCTCAGTGAGAAGCCTGAGAGAGCCCAAGATACTGTCCCATGACTCACTAGGCCTCTAAGGAGGACAAATACAGAATCTTGGAGTGTCTTGAAAGAGGCAGTCAGAGAAAGAGAAGTGATACAAAATGCCCTGCCTCTCATTACCATTATGTTTTAACTCCCCTTAGAGTGTTGCTAAAAGAACATAACTCAGATGAAGATTTTTTTTTATTTTGAAAAAATGTTTGGGGAGGTTAAGTACACATATGTTCTTTGAGACAATTTGGTTTACCTTTACTGTTCCTTTCCACTTTTCAAGCAGGTACTAAAGAGTTGGCAAGAGTTGCTTTAGACTGAAAAGCTACTGAGATTCTCCTTAGAAGGTCACCAGTCTTCTCAAAAGGAAGCCATGGAGAATGGGAACAAAGCAGTAGAGCTGCCAAATTAATGACTCCTCTCCTTCGAAATGTTCAGTGGCTCCCCATGGTCTCCAGGATAAAGTGCCAACTCTTGTATGTGACATTTAAAGGCCTTCCTGTTCCCTTTTGTTCTGTTTCTTCTTTCACAACATAACTAATGTGGAAATATATTTACATGGTTACCTATGTGTATCAGATGGCTTGCTTTCTTAAGAAGGGGGGAGGGGAGAGAGAAAGGGAGAAAACATTTGAAACTTAAAATATTATTTAAAAATGAATGTTAAAAACTATCTTTACATGTAATTGAAAAAACACTTTTTACCCAAAAAAATAAAATAAAACAAAAAATTAAATTTAAAGAAAGAAAAATTAAAGTCTTTCAGGGTCTGACTCCAGCCCACTTTTCCAGCCCTAATTTACCCTATTCCCTTTCACAGAATCTCTGTTACATCAAGTTGATCTGATATGTGTTCCCCAAGCTCCACATGCTTTCACCTCCCACTTTAGTACCTTGTTATAGGCTGTCCTCTGTGCTGGGGATATTCTCCTCTTCTTTCTTTGAATCCCTGGTTTCTTTAAGGCTTAACTCATGTTCCAACTCTACAAGAAGTCTTGCATTGGAAGTGACATCAGAAATTAGCCCAACTCACTCATTTTACAGATGAGGTAACCAAAGCCAATAGAGGGAAAGGGAATTAGGGGACACAAGGAGTAAATGGTAAAGGCAGAATTCGAACCCAGGTCTTCTGACTTTATGTTCCACAATTTCTGTAGCCATTTGATAGGCATTTCCTTTTTTCTGCTCTTTTCTATCACAAAAAGGTTCTATGTCAAAAATTTTCTGTCTTTGGCCTCCTTAGGGTGGGTATTGAGCAGTGGGATATCTGGTTCAAAGGGTGGAGGCATTTTAGCCACCTTCTTAGCATAATCCCAAATTGTGACTGGAAACACATTTTTCTAACATCAATCTACTCTCAGGGATGGCTGTAAATCAAGGCACAAGGTTATGTCAGAGCAATCAAGATTGCAGGTGATCCCAAGGACAGTAGAAAGCAGTATACTGGGTGTCAGCAGACAGTCATATTGCATAGCATGAATTATGGATAGGAAGCTGCAAAAAAGCATAGGATCATACACCTACAGCTAGAAAGGAATGGGCCAATCTTGTAATGAGAGAAAGTGGAAAACCTGTCTTCTGAGCTCTGTTCTGCTATTGGGAGGATTAAAATGATCAGGAGAAGGTAGTCAGTGTGTTGAGGCTTCTACTAAGATTTGTCAAAAAACATGAATAAGAACCCCACTGAATGAGAAGCTAAGGATGGGTTCAGAGCTGCACTGGGGAACAACCCAGACTGTTGAGCTCAAGGATTTTTTGATGTTTTGAAGTAAGTAAAACCAAAGTGAAAACACAATCCTAGGAATGTTTCTTCCAGGCTGCAAAGTTGTACTTACAAAAAGAAATTCTAAGGCAACCCATTTAGGCTCTGAGCCTATTTAAACAGGGATCTGATGGGAAATTCAGAAAAGATTAGCACCTCTGGTGTGAGGGCTTGCTGAGCCATTTTCAAGGCTGTTCATCTTTGGTGTCCTCCCAGTCCCCAGCTTTCATCTGTGGCTCCAAGAAGCTGTAGCATTTGCAGGGGCCACAACCCAGTAAACCTTCTTGGCAGATGGGCTAAGCCAGATTGAGGGCAACAACAGTGGTGAGATGGAGGGAGATGTCTACCCAAACATGTGAAGACTTCCCCTGCTGGAATGGGTGGTTGAGATCAATTTGTTCCAACAACCATGAAGGTAGCTGAAGCACTGTGGAGTGCTTAGAGCTTAGTCAGACATGGAAGACACTAAACTTATCCACTGCATCCTGGGTCATCACCAGTTGTTCTTACTTTTGCCTTGTCATTGACCTTAGATGACTGTGGAAGTGGGAGTGAGGCTGATGACTTTATACAACTCTGCCTCACTTAATCTAATTCAAGTGTGAGTTAAGACATTACCCCATGATGTCATTTATCTCTTCAAAAATGAAGGGTGAATAGCAGTAACAAAAGTAGAATAGTTGGTACAAACATTCCCTTCCAAATTCCATGGAGACACACTCTCCCTCAAGTACACACAGAGCCCTGGGAAAAGTGGGCTCAAGTGTAGGGAGGTAACCCACAGATCTTGGTTACTAGAAGTCCTTTTCTCCTATACTCAATGTGCTCTCTACTGAGCATGAAAAATCCATATCCATCCATTGTTGGCTCTTAGGATAGTGCTGTCAGATGTCAGGGGGACACCACTGGGAAATGAATGAGAAGGTGGGAGGTCCAGCATTCTCTAGATCCTTCAAAGCTGTCGATGTTCTTCTCTAGTCTTGACAGAGGGAGGAGGGAAGGAAACTAGGTCAAGGCTGAAGCCAAGTCATCTCACCTTCTTCCCCCTTTCCCTCCAGAAAATTCCTCCTCAAGGATGTGCTGGAAAGCCACACTGACTCTAATTTCAGGTAATGAATCCCTTCTCAACTTTCTTGAGAATTCTTTCTTGAGAATTTATACTCTCTGAGGAATGGTTAGGTTTTCTGGACTTTGATTCCAGGTCAAAATCCTTTTAGTACTTAGGCTAAGTCCTACAAGTCTTAATTGGTTAAAATATGTTTTTACTTAGTTAAAGATGCTAAACTAAAGATGCTTAGTTTAACATCAAGGCTAAATGATGATTTTGACCCAAACCTTACTATAGAATAAGACCTTTTGAGCTAATAGAGATCTTGAAGGTCATCTGGTTCCATTTTTTCACTTTACAGATAAGGACACTGAGTTCCAGAGAGGTTAGACACTTGATTCAAGGTCCTGCAGGTAGAGTGGCAGAGCTGGGATTTGACCATTCACTGAAGTGGACATCACATGAGATCTCTGTGGAGAGCTGTCCCCATGCTTCTTGTCTGTTCTCATCAAGGACAGATTGTGACCTTTAGGCAGCCCAGTGGTACCATGGATCCAGGGCTGAACTTGCCGCCAAGAGGACCTGAATTAAAATCCAGCCTCAAACACTAGCTATATGACTCTGGGCAAGTCATGTAACCTCTGTTTACCTCAGTTTCCACTTCAGTAAAATGAGAATAACAATAATTCCTTCCTACCTGGGTTGTTGTGAAACTTAGTTGAGATGATATGTGTAAAGTGCTTTGTAAACTTTAAAACTCAATAAAATTGCTAGTTATCATCATCATCATCATCGTCATCTTAGGGACTATTCAGTCTTTTTGGAATTAGAATTTTAATTGATTCAATTTAATTTCCATTCCATTGCATTCGTTAAGTACCTATTATATGCCAAGTATTCTTCTAACTGGGAAACAGGTAAAAATAGGATAGACCTGCCTTCAGTTAACTGATATTTTACTAGGGGTTGAGGGACAGTAGTTTACAAGATGTATATAGATAAGTAAGTACCAGGTAATTTCAAGGCTAGGAACTTTGGGGATAGTACGATAGAAGAGCTTGGCCCCAATAAGAGATACAAAAGTACACTTCTATTAGCGTGGATCACAAAATACTATTACATGTTTTCAGTGGAGTTTGGCTAAACTAGGTTTTGTTATACAGGAAGGGAAAGGGGGAATATATTAAGAAATGTAGATAATATAAAACAAAAAAATCAGTACTTAAAAAAATAAAAGATGGTATTCTGTGTCAGGGTGCTACTTCCAAGTAATTAGATTGTGATCTCCTCGAAGGCAAGGATTGTCTTTTGCATCTCTTTGTATCATCAGTATTTGGCACTGTGCCTGACATTATAAGTAAGATTTTAATAAATATTTATTGTCTGATTATTTGAAACCATTGGAAATGCCACAAATTTTCCCAAATGTGATCCAGGCTCATCTCTTCCTGTTCTGTTATGGGTCTACCTCGTTGTCTATACATTGCAACACCAGTTCAAGATATGTGGATGAATGAACACACTCAATAATCTGAACAGTTTCTGAGGTCCCCATTTGCATTTCTTTTCTACTGAATTTGCCTCCTTTAATTTCTTTTGAGTAGCTGGGGATCTTATCAAGGAAGCTTTGAAGTGTTCTAGGATTTGATAGAAGAAACATAATGCAATCTGTAAACAGTGACAGCTAGACAACCTAAGCAATCATGAGAAATCTCTCATCTATTTGGACATTTGTAAGCATAAGTCTCTTTGTCTTCTGTCCCTGTTATGGTTATCACTCAGTGGATAGTTGAACAAAATTACCTCTCAAGTCGTTTCTGTTGTGGAATGCTATATATTCTTTACATGTATAGGAGATACTTTGCTAGAGGGGAGTCATTTTGATCTATGAATTGTTTTTCTTTTTGTTTCGCTGGGGGGGAGTTGTTTGTATGTGTGTGTGTGTGTGTGTGTGTGTGTGTGTGTGTGTGTGTATTTAACTTTCCAATTGAGAATTAATAGAAAATCTCTAATTTTAGGCAAAAGAAAACTGATTTTGTCAGCAGAAGCTGATCTGGGGGCTTGGGACTATTAGGACAAGGAGGCAGCAGGGTGGTATAATGATTAGAGTGCTAGTCTTGGAGTAAGGAAGACTTCAGTTTGAATCTTGCCTCAGATACTTACTAGCTATACAACCCTGGGCAATTTGCTGAAATTCTCTGCCTCAGTTTCCTCATCTGCAAAAAGGGGATAATGATATATCTACTTCCCAATGTTGTCATCAAGATTACTTGAGATGACATATTTAAAGTGCTTTTGAAACATTAAGTGCTAAATAAGCTCTAACAGTTATTATCCAGTGGGAAAACATTACTAGACTGTACAAATCTGGATTATGAACGTAAGATTCAGTTACTCCTAGAAATAAATCACAGGGAGGAAAAAAATATCCACGTGGGCTAAGAGGGAGTTATGTACAAGTTCAATTTCACTTTTGAAGCTGAATTTAAAAGAAAAAAATTACCCCATGATTGAGGGAGTTAAAATAAAAGTCATGCATTCACAGCCAAGAACATTTCCCTGATAGCTCAATTTTGCCTACCTTGCTCATTAATTACCTCCCTAAGAGACAAGGAGCAGGAACTGAATCTTTAATTTCATTGGCATGGAGAATTTCCAAATGAGGAAATACCCTCTATCAATGCAAGTCAGGACCATCTCTACAACTTAGAGTCTTAGAAAGCTGACTAAAACATTGAGAGGTTAAATTATTTGCCTAAGGTTGCATAGTCAATAAGGATCAGCAGCCACACTTAAATTCAATCTTTCTGATTCTAAGGCTAGTTCTCTAACCACTATGCTATCCATGCTGCATTGCTTGGTTGTTGTCCTTCATCTTCAAAGAGGACCAAAATGACATCACCATGATAAAGTGAAATTTCAGTGTGTCCGACTGTGGCTGATGAGACCAATATGAGTTCAGAATGCTCTACCACAGGTTGGGCACAGATGGTCTGTGTGAATATTTGGGGTGGTTACTCCCAATCTGCGCATCCTACATTAACTTTGTGCTGTCTCAATTCTGCTTTACTCAAAGAGCACAGTACCCTTTCTGATGTGGGCACATCATGCTGACTAGTCCTGTACCATTGTTTCCCATATTGCACAGTCAAATCCAGAGTTCTTGAGAGAGACCTTGAGAGTGTACCTGTATTGTTTCTTCTGACCACCATGTGATTGCCTGCCCCATGCAAGTTCTCCATAAAATAGTCTTTTAGGCAAGTGCACATTTTGCATTCAAATAACGTGGCCAGTCCATTGGAGTTGTGCTCCCTGAAGCATAGTTTGAGTTCTTGGCAGTTCAGCTCGAGCAAGGATTTCAGTGTTTGGTATCTTAGCCTGCCAGGTGATCCTACTAATCTCCCTAAGACAGTTCAAATGGAAGCGATTCAGTTTCCTGGCATGGTGCTGGTAGACTGTCCATGTTTCACAGGTGTACAACAATGAGGTCAACACAACAGCTCTGCAGACCTTCAGTTTGGTAGTCAGTCTAATACCTCTTCTGTCCCAAACTTTTCTTTGGAGCCTCCCAAACACCAACCTAGCTCTGGCAATACGTGCAGCAACCTCATCGTCAATGTGTACATCCCTGGAAAGTACAATATCAAGGTAAGTGAAAACTTCTCCATTTGTTGTAACCGATGGTTCCATGTACGGATGGTGTGGTGGTGGCTGATAGAGCACCTGTGCTTTCTTGGTGTTAATTATTAGGCCAAAATTAGCACAGGCATCAGAGAATTGATCCATACTTTGTTGCATCTCAGCTTCAGAGGCTGCATTGAGTGCACAATCAGAAAATCATGCACCAACACTCTCTAAAGTTTGATCTTGGCCTTTTCAAATTGAAGAATTTACCATCACTATGGTAGTTGACCTTGATGCCATGCTTATCCTCATTGAAAGCATTTGACAACATGGCTGAAAACACCTGCATATATAATTAACAAATAATATGCATGGCAGAATAATTTTTTATGTATGCTTCTCAATCAGCTCTATAACTGGAAGATATGGTCTGCTGCCTTCAAAATTCAATCGGTCGCTTTGTCATGTTTTCATCAAAGATGTTCCCAATGGATTCATAAACCATTCTGATGAAGTTTTTTAATAGACATAAGAAGATTGGCATGCGTGTCCCTAATCTCTAATGTTATTTCAATGTGGTTTTTTTCCCAATGGAACCATCTATAACCTTTTTGGTTCTGTCAGAATCTCTCCCTCTTTGAGAGATCTTGAAAATCAATTCCTGCATGTTTCTAACATTATATTACCTCTAGTATAACTTTCTTCTGTATTTGGTTGGCTGGTTCCAGTCACCCTTTATGATTTCATTTTAAAATCATAGACATACAGCTGAAAGGGACCATGAGAGACTGTGTAGCGTGACCCACCACCTATCTATTTTCATTATAAGCTATTTTTTAAATTATTTATTTATTTTTTTAATTTATGGAATAAAATAAACACTTTCATAATATAGTATAAGTAAAGGGTGATTGGCCATGAAACTACAAAACTATTGTGTACAACTTGCTATTCCTCTTAAACAAAAAATAAAGTTATCATGTAAATTTCTTTTTTTGTCCCCCCCACCCTAGAGATGACTATCATTCAACACAAATCTGTGATATGTAAAATTATTCTGCACATACTTCTATTTATCATTTCTTTCTCTGGACGTAGATAGTATCTTCCTTAATATGTCCTTTATAGTTACTTATCTATAATAGTATTATAAATTATTAAATTGAAGCCTAGAAAATTGAATGCCTTTCACAGTTTTCCACAAGTCATGAGGAGTGGAGTCAGATTTTGATTCCAGGCTCTCTAATTCCAAATTCATATGCTTTTTCTTCTTGAGTGACTGATACTTTCTCAACATATCAGAAGTTGAGAGAATCCAACTACAGTTCTTCAGTTATCATCACTGAAAACAGATTTCAATAGAAATACTGGCAGTTCTGTTTCATTTCGCATGTATTTGTTCAATCAATCATCCAGTCAGCAAGTGGGTTTTTTAAATTACCTGCTTTGTCCTAGGAACTATGATAAGTGCCAGAAATACAAAGACAAAAATAAGCAGTCCCTGTACTCAAGAAGGGAAGTTAGGTGGTTCAGTGGATAGAGTGCTGAGCTGGGAATCAGAAAGACTCATCTTCCTGAGTTCAAATTTACCCTCAGACACTTACTAGCTTCATAACCCTGGGCAAGTCACTTAACTCTGTAGGTCTCACTTTCCTCATCTGTAAAATTGGAGAGGGAAACAGTGAACCACTCCAGTATCTTTGCCAAAAAACAAGACAAAAAAAATGGGATCATGAAAAGTTGGAGACAACTGAAACAACTGAGCAGGCAAACACTCAAGAAACTTATATTCTATACAGGGAAACAACATGTAGACATATTGTCACATAAAACATACTGAGTAAATCCATCTTCATCTCTAAAAGCTCTCAGAATGATCTAGCCCCAGTGGATTTCACCCAAAAAAAAATTCTTTGTAGATTCATTGCCCCCACAACTATTTTGTTGTGTTGTTTTTTTTTTTTATTTTTTGGCACTTAATAGTATTTTGTTTTTTCCAAATACATATAAAGATAGTCTTCATTATTCATTTTTGTCAGATTTTGAATTCCAAATTTTTCTCTTCCTTCTCCCACCTTCTTCTTCCTCCCTAAGACAGCAAGCAATCCGATATAGGTGATGCATGTGCAATCATGTTAAATATATTTCCACATTAGTCATGTTATGAAATAAAAATCAGAACAAAGGGGAAAAACCACAAAAAAGAAAAAAGCAAAAACAAATGAAAATAGCATGCTTCAATCTGCATTCAGACTCCATAGTTCTTTCTCTGGATGAGGATAGCATTTTCTATCATGAGTCTTTCAGAATTGGCTTATTTCATCGCATGGCTCAGAGAAACTAAGTTTAACAAAGTCTGTCATTGTGCAATGTTGTTAACTGTGCATAGTATTCTACTGATGATGCTCACTATGTAAGTCTTTCCAGGTTTTTCTGAAATATTCCTTCTCATCATTTCTTATATAGCACAATAGTATTCCATTACATTCATATACCACAACTTGTTCAGCCATTTCCCAGTTGATGGGCATCCCCTTGATTTCCAGTTTTTGGCCACCACAAAAAGAGCTGCAATAAGTGTTTTTGTACATGTGTGTCCTTTTCCCTTTTTTATGATCTCTTTGGGTTACCGACCTAGTAGTGGTATCACTAGATCAAAGGGTATGCACAGTTTAGCTCTTTGGGCATAGTTCCAAATTGCTCTCCAGAATGGTTTAATCAGTTCATAATTCCACCAACAAGGCATTAGTGTCCCAATTTTCCCATATCTTCTCCAATATGTATCATTTTCCTTTTCTGTCACATTAGCCAATTTGATAGGTGTAAAGTGGTACCTCAGAGTTGTTTTGATTTGCGTATCTCTAATCAATAGTGATTTAGAGCATTTTTTTCATATGGCTATAGATAGTTTTAATTTATTCATCTGATAATTCCCTATTCATATCCTTTGACCATTTATCAATTGGGGAATGACTTGTATTCTTATAAATTTTACTCAATTTTCTATGCAATTTAGAAATGAGACTTTTATCAGAAGCACTGGCTGGGAAAAAATGTTTCCCAGCTTACTGTTTTCCTTCTAATCTTGATTGCATTTTGTTTTATTTGTGCAAAACCTTTTTAATTTAATGTAATCTAAAGTATCCATTTTGCATTTCATAATGTTCACTATCTCTTGCTTAGTCATAAATTTTTCCCTTCTCCATAAATCTGAAAGATAAACTATTCCTCGCTCTCCTAATTTGCTAATGGTATCACCTTTTATGTCTAAATCATGTACCCATTTTGAACTTATCTTGGTATAGGTAGTGGGATGTTGGTCAATACCTAGTTTCTGCCATACCATTTTCTAGTTTTCACAGCAATATTTGTCAGACACTGAGTTCTTGTCCCAGAAGCTAAAGTGGCTTATCAAACAGCAGATTACTATGGTCACTTACTATTGTGTCTTGTGTACCTAACAAATTCCACTGGTCCACCACTCTGTTTCTTATCCAGTACCAAATAGTTTTGATAATTGCTGCTTTATAAAATAGTTTTAGATCTGGTATGGCTAGGCCACCTCCCTTATCATTTTTTTCATTAACTCCCTTGATATTCTGGACCTTTTGTTCTTCTAGATGAATTTTGTCATTACTTGTCCTAGCTCTATACAATAATTTTTGGTAGTCTGATTGGTATGGCACTGAATAAGTGAATTAATTTAAATAGAATTATTATATCTGTTATGTTAGCTCAGCCTACCCATGAGCAATTGATATTTTTCCAGTTGTTTAGATCTGACTTTATTTGTGTGAAAAGTGTTTTTAATTGTGGTCATATAATTCCTGGTTTTGTCTTGGTAGGTAGACTCTCCAATATTTTATACTAGGCATAGTTATTTAAAATAGAATTTCTCTTTCTATCTCTTGCTGCTAGGCTTTGTTGGTAATATATAGAAATGCTGATGATTTATGTGGGTTTTAATTCTATATCTTGTAACTTTGCTAAAGCTGTTAATTGCTTCTAGTAGTTTTTTAGTTGATTTTCTAGTATTTTCTAAATATACAACCATATTATCTGCAAAAGGTGATAACTTTGTTTTCTCATTGCCTACTTTAATTCCTTCAGTTTTGTTTTCTTCTCTTAATGCTAAAGCTAACAGTTCTAATACAACATTGAATAATAGTTGGGATAATGGGCATCTTTGTTTCACCCCTGATCTTATTGGGAATGCTTCTAGCTTATCCCTATTGCATATAATGCTTGCTGATGGTTTTAAATAGATGCTGCTTATGATTTTAAGGAAAACTCTATTTATTACTATGCTCTCTAGTGTTTTTAATACAAATGGGTGCTGTGTTTTGTTAAAAGCTTTTCCTGCATCTATTGAGATAACCATGTGATTTCAGTTTTGTTATTGATGGGGTCAATTGTGCTGATAGTTTTCTTAACATTCCTAGTATAAATCTCACCTGGTCATAGTGTATTTTCCTGGTAATAAATTGCTGTAATCTTTTTGCTAATATTTTATTTAAAATTTTGCATCAATATTCATTAGGGAAATTCGTTTATAATTTTCTTTCTCTGTTTTGGGTATTCCTAGTTTAGGTATCAGCATCATCTTTGTGTCATAAAAGGAATTTAGTAGGACTCTTTCAACTATTTTTCCCAATACTTTATATAGTATTGGAATTAAGTATCCTTTAGTGTTTGATAGAATTCACTTGTAAATACATCTGGCCCTGGAGATTTCTTCTAGGGAGTTCATTGATGCTTGTTGAATTTCTTTTCTTAAAATGGGGTTGAGTATTTTATTTCCTCTTCTGTTAACCTAGGCAATTTATATTTTTTGTTAACGTTCATCCATTTCACTAGGATTGTCACGTTTATTGTCATACAGTTGGGCAAAATAACTCCTAATTATTGCTTTAATTTCCTCTTCATTAGTGGTGAATTTACCCTTTCACTTTTGATTCTGGTAATTTGGTTTTCTTCTTTCTTTTCACCAAATCAAGTTAACCAAAGGTTTATCTATTTTATTGGGGGTTTTTTCATAGAACCAGCTCTTAGTTTTATTTGTTAGTTCAACAATTTTCTTAATTTCAATTTTATTAATCTCTCTTTTGACTTTCAAAATTTCTAATTTGGTATTTAGTTGAGGGCTTTTAATTTCTCTCTTTTCTAGCTTTTTCAGTCGCCTCTTTTTCTATTTTATTCATGTAAACGTTTAAAGATATGAAATCTCCCTGAAGAACCGCTTTTGCTGCATCCCATTAGTTTTGGTATGTTGTCTCATTACTGGCCTTCTCTTTGATGAAATTATTGATTGTTTCAATGATAGTTATTCGACTCACTCATTCTTTACAATTACATATTTAGTTTCCAATTAATTTTTAATCTATCTTTCCATGGCCCTTTATTGCATGTAATTTTTATTGCATCATGATCTTAAAACAAAGTTGTGCCACTATCCTCCTGAGCCAGGATGGAGGGACTTCAGTGCCGTGGTTAAGAGCCTCCAGACACCATCTGTGCTGGGCTCTCCTTCCCTTTTACCCAAGAGAGACAAACCTTTCCTGAAGTCTTTTTAACTTATCTTAAGCTGAAAGATCCATCTTTTGGGGGTTCTGTCATTCCAGAATCTGTTTAGAGATTTATTTCCTAAGGAGAGCTCAGGCAACTTCCTGGCTTCTCTCTGCCATCTTTACTACTCTCCCTCAACTATTTTTGTAAGGCAATACTGATCATAATTTTCTGTCATGCTGATAAAATATAAGCTCTTGAATGTCAGTCAATAAATAATTATTAAATATCTACTGTGTGTTAGGCACTGAGGATACAAACAAGAGAAAGAAAGATATTCCCTTCTCTAAAGGAACCTATAATCCAATGGGAAAAGGCAGTACACATAAGGAAACTGAAAAGTGGGGGCACAACAGGTGCTACCCAGGGCAGGGTATGACGTTTATGGAGTTAAAACAAAGCAGAACCCCTTCTTGAAAATGAAGACTGCCCTAGAAAGTTCTAGCCCCTCTATATAAAGGAAGGTTTGAGGAAGAGTTTATAGATCTCATTCAATGGAGGGATTATTTCAATTTTTAAATGTATATTCCCATAACTAAGCATGGAGTAGAAACTTATAAATACTTAGTGATTATTTGATTTTCCATAGTATTTTGTTTATAAGCTTGTATTAAATAAGTCACTGTTGCTTTTAGCTAATATGTGTCTTCACTGTGTAAGGAGATCAAGTGCTTACTGAGATGATTACGTGACTTTTGGGGTCTCTTCATTTTTACTATTTGCCTTAGTTCTACTTTATATGTCCATTCCCCATTTGTACAAATTAAGAGTGGGTTTTAAAGCTGGTTTTATTATAACTGTTATAATCACACACCGTGTCTCTTTTTCATCTTTATCCTTGTAATTTAGTATTGATTTTGACCTTTGCTGTATCCAGTTGCTGAGCTGACTGCACACAGACAGAAGATTGTGAAATAATTCCTGCATCAGCAACCAGGTGTTTCCTGGCTGTTAAGATAGACTCAGTTTCATTTTTGTTCAGTTGTTTGATGCCTCTTATAACCAGTGCCTTCTAGGCTCTTTTGAAAGGAAATATTTATGGTGTACAATTGTGTAGTTTCTGAGTAGTCTACAAGTTTAGACTCTCTTTTTTTGAATCTTAAACCATGTTTTTCATCATCCTTTCCATGGTGTCCTTAAGTGTCCAGGTATTATAGGATATTTTGACTTAGGTGGGAATTTGATACATTATTCATACCATTTGTGCTTCTTTTTTCATCATTGGTAACTGACATTGGCACAAAACCTGCAATTTTCTAAATGTTGCTCTGCTGACACACTCGTCATGAATGCCACAAGGTGAGATGGATGAAGTGTACCAGGAAATGATATTGCATAACAATGAAACCATGATCTTCAGGTCCTTTAGTCACTTCTCCAAAGAGTGTCTGGAAGCTGTTCTCGGGATCAGAGTGCTCATAATGAATAATTTAGGAATATCTAAGTGAGGCACAGGCAACTAGGTGGTATAGCAGATATAGGGCTAGGCTTGGAGTCAAGAACACCTAAGTCCCAATACTTGTTACGTACTAGTTATGCTACCTTCTTTCAGTCTCAGTTTCCTCCTATGTCAAATGAAGAATAACAGCTCCTATCTCTCAGGGTGATTGTGAGAATCAAGTAAGATAATATGCTATGTAAAGTATTTTACAAACCTTAAAGTGCTATATAAAAGCTATTAGAAATAGCTGTTATTGATTTTGTCATCATCTTGCTTTAAACACTATATGGCCTCAGTTTCCTTATCTGTAAAATTAGATGGTCAGACATAATGAACTCTAAGATCTTTCTTAGCTTTAAATCTATGATCCATATTCATTTGTTGAGTAGAATGTTTATTATGTCCTCTGGTCTCATCTATAGTGAGAACATCAATATGGATGCATTTCAAATACTTCAGTAGCATACCAACTTATTGGTTATAGATACCATATTTAGAGAACCAACAGTCAAATGTGCCTGGCACATAGTAGGTGACTAATAAATGCTTGTTCCTTCCTTTCTTCCCTTCCTCCTCTATGGAAGCTGATGAGGTTAATAAGAATCAAATAATAATAAATAGCTAACATTTATACAGCATCTACTATGTACTAGGCATTGTGCTAAGCACTTTACAAATATTATATCATTTGATGCCTCAACAACCCTGTGATGTAGATATTATTATCATCCCAATTTTACAATTAAGGAAACTGAGGCATACTGAGTTGAAGTGACTTGCAGAGGATCATACAGCTAGTAAGTGTGTGAAGCTGGATTTGAACTTATGTTTTCCTGGCTTCAGACCTAGTGCTCTGTCATCTTAAAGGCACTGAAATACTTTGATAAAGTGAGTTTGGAAGCCAGGGATGGTCCAGAAAGGACTCCAGTGGAAACTAGGGAAAGACAGGAATGTCAAGAGAATAGCAAAAAGAGGAGTTTTTTAACTACTCAGGAGGAAACAGGACATTCAAAAAAGATCTTATGATCATTTCTCATGGCAGATAAAATGATGACAACTGATGACAGAAGGAAGCAGTGAAGTTCTATACTCTAGTCTGCTTGCTCTACCAACAAGAAAGACCACTGAACTGAAAAATATGGGGGGCAAGTGACAAAGAAAAAGTGAGACCAGTATAAGTAAAGAGATGAGCTAACTGCCCTTAATAAGGTCAAGTTTCCAGAGCCGGATGCACTGCATCCTTGAGTCTGGAAAGGATGGACAACTGTGCCTAGCTACCATCAATGACATTTGAAAAAACCTGGGGCATTAGAGAGGTAATACAAGATTGAAGAAGGGTGAATGTCCCAAATTTCAAAAAAGAGAAGGGACCTTGAAAACTACAGGCCAATAAACTTGACTTTGAATTTTGAGAAAAAGTTTTATATTATCATAAATTAGCTGATTAGTGAAATTCTAGAAAAGGAAAAAGTAATCACAAAGATTGAATATGGCTTCACCAAGAACCATATCAGGCTAGTCTAACCTCATATTTATGCTAAACTAGTAAATCAAGAGTATATTATAAACATAATTTATTTAGATTTTAGCAATGCATTTGATAGTTTCTCATGATTTCTTATAGAAAAAAAATAGTTATAGGCTTATATAATAGTGAATTCTGGACTGGTCAAAAAGAGCCCGGTCTTTAGAAGCATGTACATTGCGTTCTGCCATTGCAATCTCCCATACGCATATTTAATGAGTCTGCTTCTGAGTTTGCATGATGGAAGAGAATGTCCTCAGAACATAGGTAAATATTATCTATTTCCTATCTGCTTATTGTGCAGTGAAGAGGGGCTTTTTTGATTGGTTAGAAAGATTGAATTGAATGTTCATATAAAAGACTCCCATGGTGCCAGCTCAACTTCTGTGTCTCCCTGGAGTTGGGTGAGAAGGATGAACTGCTATAGACAGCCCTCTATCACCTAGAATGAGCATAAAGTCAATAAGAACATGACCTCTTAGACAATTCTTTGTCTAGGCTGGTATTGCCTTCCTATTCGGGTTTATTCCTTGTTTCAGAGCCTTAGAAGATTTCAAAAGGTTGGAGGATGTGAGATCCAGTAATGAGAGTTCATATTAGAGTTTTCAGCAGCCAATCCCAGTATACCCGTGCAGCCCCCAAGGAGTGATCTTTGGGAGCCAGCACTGAGGCATCACATCCTGGAACAAAGGAGATACTTACCCAACAGCTATGTCAAATTCAGAAGTAAACATGTTGGGTGATTTTTTTATAGCAACCACTTTAAATTTGATTCTGCTTCACCACCATCTGTCAGGATCTAAATGGTATAAAGGATACCAAATCACTTAGTTTGAGGGAATATTTTCTTATTTCTTGTTGAATCCTCATTAAATATTTCTTTGTAAAAGCCAGTTGATAAAAAACCAATTGATGTTAATTGATATTGATGTCAAATTGACATTAAATTGATATTGAGGTACTTATCACTGTGTCAAACAACAACATAGGATATAATCACTAACTGGAGATTGATATTGAGAAAAACACACTGGAATCAGAACTCAAGCTAATGGTTTTAGAAATACACATCTGGACTCCCAGGAATACCCTTAGAACTCTGAAGGGGAGATACAGCCAGCCAGCTCTAGGCATGTGACTTTGCAGTTGGAGAGGGAATTAGAAAAAGAACTGAAGAGTATATCTCCAAACCATAATAGTATAGTTACTTGGAATTAAAATCGGTTGACTGGCTGAACCCCAAAGTTAATCATTAATGGTCCAAAGACAATTTGAAAGGAAGTCTCTGGTGGAATGTTCCAGGGATCAGCATTTTGCCTTGCATTGTTTAACTTTATTATTGATAATATAGAAGTCATAGCTGAATGAATGCTTAACAGATTTGCAGATGTTACAAAGTTGGGAAAGCTAGCTAACACATTAGATGATAAGGTCAGGGTCCAAAAAGACCTTGACAGGTTAAAACATTAATACAGTTCTAATAACATAAAATTTTATAGGACTAAATATGAATGCTTATACTTGGGTTCAAAATATCGACTTCACAAATACAGGTTAATGAGACATGATTAGATAGCAGTTTCCTGAACAAGAACTATCATTATTATTATTACTTCTAATCCCTCAGTGCCTCCCTCTGTTTTTAAGAGCAGATATTTGAAGCTCATCCCTTTTCTCTATCCCTTTTGGAATGTTGTAAATGATTTTGTCTAATTAGAATGTGGTTTGGTGCTTTCGCTAATCAGATTAAGGGCTCAGCCCCCAACACACTAGCTCCTTCTTTCCTATCTTTACCTTACTATATGAAGCATTATGAAGTTATACAAGGGTTATTAATCTAGGGTTCATGATTTTTTAATATTTGATAACAATTTCAATATAATTGGTTTCCTTTATAATCCTCTTTTATTCATTTAAAAATATTATCTTGAGAAAGAGATCTGCAGGATTTGCCAGATTTCTAAAGATGTCCTTGATACATAAAAGTTTAAGAATCCCTGATGATGACCTGGGGAGAAAGGCTTGACTTGCATTCTGATAAGTCAGAGTTGGATTTCTATTTCAGATACCTAATAGTGAAATAAACCCTCAGCAAATCATTTTCATTCTCTCACTTTTCTTATCTGTAACAATTGGTATAAAAATAGCACTATCTTCAAAGAACTATTGTCAGGAACAAGTGAGAATAAATTATATTATGCTATACTACATTGTATTATGGTGTGTTTTGTTGCATGTCATGTTGTGATATAATGTTATGTTGTATCATATTGCATTATATATCAAATCATATGATGTGTAAATCTTAAAGCACTTAAAATGTTGGTAAGTATTATTACCATTGCAGCTACTAAAGAAGACATACTTCTCTATGGGATTTAATCAGAATAGCATTGATGAATCAAAGGTAGCTGATGTCAAGGCATCCAGCCCATGCATTCTCCAGACCACATCAACTTCCCATGGAAGCAAACAAGAAAAACAGAACTACATTTCTTCTCTCTCCCTCCCTCCCAGGACAGAATAGAAGATGGCATTTGCCCAGAGCTTTTTTACTCATGACAAAACTTTCACAGTAGAGAGGCATCTATTGGTACATTACAGGTACTGGAAGCACTAGACCGATCTCTACCAAACACAACATGAGGCAGCCATACCTGAACTTGTCAATACATGGAATTATCAAATTCTTCTATTTAAGTTGTGTTTCTGTTACTCCAGTACTGACTATGTCCCTCCCCTTGTATGCAAATTTCCTAACTCAGATATCTCCCAAGCAAGTTGCTATCTTCCTAATTTGAACCTCAGTCTTAGCTTCCCCCCACCATGTGGATAGTGATAGTGGGTGTGCTCCTAGGAAGATGCTCATGGTCTTATGAGATCTACATGGGAGCTGTCCAGGTGCTACAACCCCAAAAATTTCCTAATATGTACTTGTTGATTCCCCAATTAATAAAAATTAATTTCCTTATCTCTAAGAAATAACACATAACCTGGAGAATTGTAAACCTTAATACATTCTCATTGATTAGTTAAGTAGTCAATAAAATTAGCACTTGCCAAAAGTAGAATGGGCTTCCTCAAAGAATTCCTCCCTCCCTAGAGGTCTTTATACAAAGATTGGATGACCAACAGTCAAATATGTTGCAAGATAATTTGGTCATCTTCAGATCTGAGTTGAACTAGATGGCTGCTGATATACTTAGAATCCTGAAATTCTGTGAGTCTGTGATAACTCCTCAGGGACTTCTTGGTACATCCCTGTCTACACATTGCAAGGCCAGGGGAGAAGAAAGACAGCAATTTATTCAATTCCTCACATGTTTACAGAGAATATGATCTACTCATCCTTATGTTTAGAGCTGCACTCATACAGAGGAGTTATACCCCTGCCTTCAAGGAATTCACAGTCAAGATGCATGCTTGAAAGAAAAAGACAAAATGTGGGGAGAGGTGAGAAGGAAAGAATGAACCTTACTCTCATCAGATCTGACTTGAGGAGGGAATGACATGCACACTCAATTTGGTATGAAAATCTATCTTGCACTACAGAAAAGTAAGGGGAAAGGGAGTGAGGGAGATGATAGAAGGGAGGGCAAATGGGAGGAGGGGATTATTAGAAGTAAATACTTTTGAGGAGAGACAGGATCAAAAGAGAGAATAGAAAAAATGGGGGGGTAGGATAGGATGGAGGGAAATATAGTCTTTCACGTCATGACTGTTATGAAGTGTTTTACATTACTAGATATTTATAACCTGTATTGAATTGCATGCCTTCTCAATGGGATGGGGAGGGAGGGAGGAAGGGAGAGAAGTTGGAACTCAAAGGTTTAAAAATGGATGTTAAAAATTGTTTTATATGCATCCAGGAAATAAGGCATACAGGCAGTGGGGTATAGAAATCTATCTTGCCCTACAAGAAAATGGTTGTTGTCCTTCATTCTCTAAGAGGACCAAAATGACATCACCATGATAAACTCAAGTTTCAATGTGTCCGACTGTGGCTGATCAGACCAATACAAGCATGGAATGCTCTACCACAGATTGGGCACATATAGTCCACATGAACAGTTGGGGTGGATACTACAAAATTACACATCATATGTGTACTTTGTGCTGTCTCAATTCTGCTTTGCTCATAGACCACAGCATCCTTTCTGATGTAGGCACACCACGTGGGGCAGACCTATGCCAGCATCTCCCTTGTCCCACAATCAAATTGAAAGTTCTTGAAAGAGACCTTGAGAGTGTCCTTGTATCACTTCTTCCAACCGCCATGTAGTCAGAGGGAAAAGGGATGAGGGAAGGGAGAGGTATGATAGAAGGGAAGGAAAATTGGGGAAAGGGGAATCGGGATGCACTGTTTCTTGGGGTGGGTGGAGGGGAGAGATGGGGAGAAAGTTTGGAACTCAAAATCTTGTGGAAGTGAATGTTAAAAACTAAAAATAAATTAATTAATATTTTAAAAAGACAATGTTATGTGCAATACAGGGTATAAATTCAGTTCAATTCAATAAGTCTTATAGTTTTTCTGAGAATCAGTAAGACCTGGATTCCAGTCACTCATTGATTTTTTTCCTGGCCCTGTTCATATCTCTGTAGACTTTAAAAGTCTGCCTCTGCTGCTATCTCATCCCACAGTTTCCCTCAGAGCCTGAAACATACTACCTTTTGTAGCCCTCTCATCATAGAAGGTCTACCCACCATCTCCAGTTGGTGAAAGCCTTCTGGAGCTTCCATTTTAAGAAGAGTCACAGACTGGCCTGCTTTCATTCCACTCCCAGCCCTTTCTTCATTTTCTAGACTTAAAAAGCATGCCCCACAATGGGTACCTTGATCCCTACCCTCACCCCCACCTCCTTTTAGCTCCTTTTTGGGTTCTTGTCTTCCCCCATTCAAATATAAGCACCTTGAGGGCAGGGATTGTCCTTTTTTTCCCCTGCATATGTACCCCTACCATTTAACACGGTGCCTGGCACATAGTACATGCACTCCAATAAATAATGGCTCCTTTTTTTCCTTCTTTGCTTTATTTGAACATATTGACTGGACCCTTGGCAAGATGTTTAATTGCTCAGTCCTTTTGGCAATTCTCTGAGACTACTGGTTTCAAAAAAGTTAATGAATTGTATTGGTACAGGGCATTTCCTTATGTGGGAATTCTGTATACCAATGAAATACAAGACCCCTCCCTTTCCCTGAGAGTACAGAGATACATGAAATAGTACATACAGCTTGCATTCTCCTGGGGGTGGTTGGTAAAGTCTCTGGGGGATCAGTACAAGTTGGTATAATCATAGGTTCATAAATCTAGAGGTAGAAGGATCCTTGGAGGGTATTTGGTCCAACCCCTCACTTTACAGTTGAGGAAACTGAGGCCCAGGGGGTTCAAGTGACTTACTCCAGGTCATCCAAGTTATTGTCGAAAGTGAGGCTTGATCGTGCTTCCTCTGACTTTGGAGCAATGGTTCTTTGCACCATCCCACATTGAAGTAAGGGAAATTTTACAGAATAGGCCAGAGAATCTCCAGCTGGGTTTAAAGGACAAGTAAGTTTCCATGTAGTGATGGGAAGAGAATTCCAAGTCAGAGGGTTTGCAGAAATCTGGGGGTAGGAGGGAGAGGGAGGTGGCCTGAGAAACAGAAAGGAATATGGAATCACTTCTGATTAAAGAAGAGACGGTTTGAGGGAGATCCTCCCACCTCTACAAGATCATAAACATGCACAATGGGGATATTGAAGTGAATCGCATAACTAAAATTCAGGAAGTAAGTGAACTGCTAGCTGTCTCCTCTTTATTAAACGAGTTACCAGGTATCTAAAATTCTTTTATTTTGAGCTATGCCATACAATTAACTAAATTGCTTAACCACAGGTTCAGTTCACAATAAGTTCAGCTTATTACGACTTTTATCTAACATAACACAGTAATTGTGGAGGAGGGATTATTAATAGAGAATAGGAATAAAGGGAAATTGCAAGACTGAAAAGTTTTCTAGAGAATAATTTGGAAATTTGGAATATATGCAGCATAATGAATTTTAAATGGAATGGAAACCATGAAAAACATCAGGTGTTGGGACTAATGTGAACATGCAGAGCTTCTCCATGAAGCATCTGGTGAAGAGAGAATAATACTAGGAGAAAGAGCCCTAAATTTGAGTTACAACTGAAATGGAGGATAAGAAATCTTGATTGGAAAGGGAGGCTGTCAAGTCATGTAGTGAAAATGAGGAATTAGAAATGGACCTCTTGAATGCTTCACCAAAAAAATGCTAAAAGACTTAGAGGCAATTGCTAGTTGTGTGACCCTTGGTAAGTTGGTGAATTCTGTTTGGCTCAGTTTCCCCATCTGTAAAATGAGCTGGAGAAGGAAATGGCAAACCACTCCAGTATCTTTGCCAAGAAAATGCCAAATGGGGTCATGGAGAGTCAGATGACTGAACAACAAAATTAAACAGATATGGGTGAATTATGATCTGCTCAATATAAGGAATACTTATAGCACATAAAAACAGAATTTGAGAGTTGGAAGGGATCTCAGTGGCTATCCAGTTTAAGTTTTGAAAAGTGTTTGACAAATATCTTATCCTCAACAATCTTGGGAGGTAGGGGCTATTATTATCCCCACTTTATAATTAGAGAAACTGAAACAAGAAGAGGTTAAATGACTTACCCAAGACCATACAACTAGTGAGTGTCTGAGTACACATTTGAACTTGTTTACCTGACTCCAGATCCAGTGCCTGTCCATCACACCACCTAGTTGCCTCTTGATCCAATGAAATTATTTTTACATATCACTATAATATTTTAATATGGTTATTCACAAGCTTATACTAATATTGAAATATAATTATAATATTGCAATATTATAATTATGTACAAATCCATTGAAATGTCATTTGCAATATTACTAGCCATCCTCCATGAAGGAATCTTCTTCCTCCTTACCTCTGCCTTTTGGAATCCAATTTCCTTCTCATCTCAGCTCCAATATGACCACTTTCTTCATGAAGCCTTCCTCTCTAGCTGCTAATGTCTCCCTACCCCCCATTATGTTGCACTGACTTTGTACACCTTTTTTATAATTTATGTGTGTATATATGTCTCTCCCTTTTCCTCTCTTTAGAATGTAAGCTCCCAGTAGTCAGGGCCTGTTTCATTTTGTCTTTGTATCCCCAGAACCTGATGTATATTAAGCCCTTAGTAGGCTATTTCTCTTTAATGGATTATTGCCTTTTGCCATAGGACGTTGATTTCTGCTTAAGACCTCTCAGGCTGAAGGGAATTTGTTTGCATTAGGGCCTACTAGGAATTAGGATTTAGCCTATTAGAAAGAGTTTACTTATCTATGAAAGGCAGGGGAGCAAAGAAATAAATGAACTGAAAAGTATTTATTGCATCCTTATCATGTGCAAAGAACTGCTAAGCCTAGAGATAAAAATAGAAAAGCAAGATGGTCCCTATTCTCAAGTAATTCCTGTTCTCACAAGGGAGGCAACAAACATCAGGGGTTTATTCAGAATTCAGGTGGAAAGGACCACTGGTCTTACGAATAGTAATGGATCTTCTTTAATGTTATTTCCACTGGTAAAGCCATATCCACTTTTATGTCAAATCATTTGACATAGACTTTGTGGTAAAAATCGCCTTTGCCCAGTCTTTAGTACCTGTGTCTGCTGAGGATATAAGGGACTATAGGACCTATAGTCAGTCGCTCAATAAACATTTATTAAATAACTGTAGCAATTGCCAGTGGTCTGGGAGGGGGAGTGCTGCTATGCTTGGGGCTCTTGGGTTCAGGGTCCTGCGCTACCTCCATCAAAGCCTAAGGAAAGGTAGTAGTGGTATTGGTGGTTTAATTTGACTGGCACATGCTGCCTCCTCTCTCTCCCTCAGGGTGTCTTGCTGCTTCAGCTAGGCTGCCTTGCCTACTTGATCTGTGGCAGTTGATTGGCATCTTATGGAAATAACTAACTCCTTCTCCACAAGGGTTTCTCCAGCATATTGATGGCAGAAGAAGGAATGAAGGAATGAAAGGGGGAAGGAGGGAAGGGAAGGAAGGAGGAGAGGAGGAAAGAAAAGAGAAAGAAGGGAGAAGGGGGAGGGAGGAGGGAGGGAGAGAGAAAGGGAGAAAAGTGAAAGGGAGGGAAGAAAGGAGAGCAGAAAGTAGGCATTTATTAAGTTTCTTCTGTGTGGCAGATACCGTGATAAGAGTTTTACAAATATTATCACATATGATCTTGAAAACAGCCCCAGAAGGTAAATACTATAATTATTCCTATTTTACAGTTGAGGAAACTGAGACAAAAGGAGATTAAGTAACTTGCCCAGGGTCACTTAACAGTTATCCATCTCACATCTCAGGGTTTAGGAGTTCAATACCCCCAGGATCTGGAAAATCCACATACAGTTTTTGGCCTTCTTGTCCATACCAGAGAAGAAGTCTGATTTTTTTCTTTTTATTTTATTTCTTTCTTTCTTTTTATTTTCTTTTTTATTTCTTTTACAGTACCTTATTGTAAAATTTGGGTTATGTATATGGTCATAGGCTCTGTGTCAACTGCTAGCTTTCTGCATGTCATCTGCAGCTTCTGCAAAAGTCTCAAAAAATTCCCATTTAATGTCTTATGCCCAGCCATGATATATCAATATGTCAATACTGTGATGGGGAAAGTTGCAAAGCAGAAGAGATAAAACATAGTAAGTTTTTGAGGTTAGATACAGATCTCAACTCTACTCTCTCAGCTGATCTTTGAATTTTTTTTTCTTTTTACTTTTTTCATACCTCCCAGACAGAAGGTAGCAATACAAAAGATCTGTGAAGTTTGAATCCAGTCAAAGGGCTGCACTTGAGGACCTAGGGGGCTCCATGTGGCTTGAACTCAAGGATGCCTTGCTCCAAGAATTACTCTAAGAATTCCCCTATAATTTATATATAAATTATATTAAATTATAAATTTATAATTTATTCCCATTGAAAACTTTGTTTAGATATAACAAAACATTTTTTGTGATGTTCAACTTTGGACGTACCCTACAACCAAGGCTTTAAGAGATTCCAGGTTGTGTGACCTTAGGCAAGTCACTTAATTCTGATTGCCTAGGGAAAAGGCAAAGAGAGATTCCAGATGTTTGGGCCCCCAGTAGATTTTGGAGTGTCTCAAAATAAAAAATATAGAAGTTAGGGACCTCCTTCATATAACAAACTGTTTAACAAGATATAATGTATGCTAAGCATTTTGAAAACTATCTGCTCTCCATCTCTGTACCATGGCTGTCTCTAAGAAGAAAAAGAAAAAAAAGGAAAAACATGTATGGCCTCAGGAGTCTATATAAAAATGTACAAATTAGGATAATAAATAAGGAGATTAAAGGTATTAATGAAATATGAATTCTGTTTCATAGATCCCATTGAGACTTCGGTGGAATGAGAGGGCTTATCTTATTCCACACCTCCTCCCTTCAGGATCTCATATATTCCCACAGGTTCCATTATTACATCACTACAGATGATTCCCAAAAGTATGTATACAACCTCCAAGCCCCAGTCCCATATTTCCGATTGCCATCTGTACATTTCTACTGAGATACACCAATAACTCAAACTAAACACATCTAAATATTTTCATTACATACAAGTCATTTTTGATAAACTGGTATGTCCTTTACTGAGCTAAAAATTTCCCTACAATGTATATGCTGCCATTCCCCATTGAAAACCTCTCCTTCCAGATATAAAGATGTTTGTGTTTGTTTGTTTTTTGATTTTTAGCTTTTCATATGCTTTACAACTAAGACTTAAAAAGATTCCAGGAGTTTGGGCCCTCAATAGATTTTGAGGTGTCTCAAAATAAATAAAATATGGAAGCTAGAGACCACCTTCATATAACAAACTGTTTAGCAAGCTATAAGGTATGCAAAACACTTTGGAGACTATTAGGATCCTAAAATAATAATAATAGACAGTTCACATTTGCTTAGTTCTTTCAGATCACAATGTACTTTTATACATTATCTCAGCTCCATTGTTAAAATAACACAGGGCAGAATTTGATGTGTCACATAAACAATATACACAAGGACTCTCAGAATTTAGAGGAAGAGATAGAATCAGCTAGGTGGCTCAATGGATAGAGTACGGAGCCTGGAGTCAAGACCAGAGTTTGAATCTGGCCTCAGATACTCATGAGCTATGTGAACCTGGGCAAATCACAAAACTCTTATTTGTCTCAGTTTCTTCCTCTGTAAAATGAGTGGGAGAAGAAAATAGCAAACCACTCTAGCAGTGTCTTTGCCAAGAAAACCCCCAATGGAGAAACAAAGAGTTGAACATAATTGAAATGAATGAACCATAACAACAAAATATATGAGATCTTAGAAATCATCCAACTCAGCAATTTCCAAACATTTTTTAGTCTCAAAGACCACTTATACTCTTAAAAATTATCAAGGACCCCCTCCCCAGAACTTCTATTTAGGTGGGTTGTACCTGTCAATATTTACTGCACTAGAACTTAAAACAACATTATTGAGAAAGTAGTTTTGACCTTATGGATTCTCTGTAAGGGTCTCACAAATCCCAAAGCATCTCTGGACCACATTTTGAGGACCCCTGGGCTGGCACAACTCTCATTTTACATATGGAAAAACTCTATTCTAGAGAGAAGATAGGACTTGCCCATATCCCTAATACCAAGTCCTTTGACACCCAGACTACAACACTTTCAATATTATCTTCCTTCCTCTCTAATGATAGAATTTCAGACATGGTAACTGATGGCTCAGAAGGTATTTGGGTGTAATTTGACCTTGTTGGTCCCTACTTACAAGGCCAGCTCAACCAGTCCAGAGAAACAAGAAAATCCTTGATTTTTTTTATTCTGTCCCCAGCAACTAATAAAAAAAGTAACCAATGCCTAAAGAAGATTGTGGGGTCATAGATTTAGAATTGGAAGGGGTTTTTGAACATCATCTAGTCTAACCCTTTCCTTTTACAAATGAGGAAACTGAGGGTTTATATTTAATATTAAATGCCAACAAGTAAGAGAAGGCACTTGAGGAGATGGGAGGAGAGTATTTTCCAAGCTCTGGGAGAGCCCACAACCATGTGCACATATTTGAATGGACGATTTGCTGACTAATGTATGTGATACACGAAGAAAAGAGTACATTCTCAGAGAAGGAAGGTTATGTGATAGGTTGAGTGGGTGGGTGGGAAGCATCAGTGGAAAGGAGAGAAATGGGTTTCACTTCACAGGAGTCAGATGAAAATTACAACCCCAGGAAATCTTTGATTGATCATAAATATTCAGTTCTTGATCAGCTCAGTATCTTCCTGTTCCTAACTGGAATAATAGGTTTACTGGCCTTTGTAAAATAATAATTATAAAAATGATGACGATAATTCAAAATCTGGTTTATGAAGCTCTTTCCTTGTGGGATAGGATAGAGAAGACTAGGTTTGGAGGCAGGAGACCAGGATTTAAGTCCTACCTGTTATAGCCTCTCTACACCTCACTTTGATCAATTGCAAAATGAGGGGGTTGAGTCATCTGACCTCCAAGATCCCTTCTAATTTTAAATCAATGATCCTTGCTATCATTCCCCAACCCAGACCTGAGAAGAATTAACTTTGATTCTGTTTCTCCCTTGACAGCCTGGATCTGACAGCTATGAGCTGTATGACTTTAAGCAAGAGATTTTAATCTCCCTCAGCCTCACTTTTACCATCTGTGAAATGGGACGCAATAATATTTGCGCTGCCTGTACAGAGCCCATAGGATCATAGACATAGGGATATGAGACCTTGAGGTCATTTAATCCAACCTCCTCTCCCTTTATTTTATGGTCAAAGAAAAGAGGAGACAGGTTGTATCATGAGGGATAATGGGATCCTAAATCTAGAAAAGACCTGATAGACCATCTAGTCCATTTTATTACAGAAGAAACTGGAGACCAGAAATGTAAGGTGATTTACCCAAGATCCCACAGCTAGGCAAAAGTAGAACTTGAACCCAGGTCCTCTAATCCAAGAGTTAGGGCTCTTTCTATTGTTCTGTCATTGGACAACCATCCATTATACCTTTGAATTCATCCCTACTCACTACACAAACTTGGGCAAATCCCTACCCTGATATAGACGATTTACCCATCTATAAAATGATGGGACTGGAATAGAACTCTATAGTCCTTTGTGGAATTGCTAGGGGGCACAATAGGGCACAGAGCACCAGGTCTAGAGTCAGGAAAACTTATATGAGTTCAAATCTGGCCTCAGACACTTACTAGCTGTGTGACCATAAGCAAGTTGACACTCTTTGCTTCAGTTTCCTCATCTGTAAAATAAGCTGGAGAATAAAATGGCAAACCGCTCCAGTATCTTTACCAAGAAAACTCCAAATTGGATCACAAAGAGTCAGACAGGACTAAAACAACTAAATAACAGCAACAACAAATCATCTCCTAATTCTGTGATCACATTCAAGGCTAGGGCCCTGGGTCAAAGCTTGGTACATTCATTAAAAATCTCCTCCTTGGATGCAGACTTCAAAAATCTGCCTTCCCAGCTTCATCAAATGTGATGGGACACCATATAACAAGACAATTATGTGTAGTGGGCAGTACCCTGACATACAGAGCCAGGAAGTGCAGCCTTAAATTATAGGATCATAGGGTTTCTAACTGGAAGGGACCTTAGAAGTCAGAAAGCCCCAAACTCTCATTTTTCAGACAAAGAAACTGAAAACTAAAAAAAAAGTTGCCTAAGTAAATAAAGTAATTTACCTAAGATCACATAGAATCAGGATCTGAACTAAAACCTCCGACTCCCGGACCTTCATTCTTCCCACTCCATCCACCACACAACCTCTCTATACTAAACCCTGGATCTGCCACATTCTTGCTCTGTGATTTGTAATAATTGGAATTTCCGTCTGTGAGCCTGTTTCTTCCTTTGTAGAATGAGGTTGGTAATATGACCTGACCCTGAAGTCAGCACCCTGGACAGATCACAAACTCTGAGCCTGAGTTGCCCTATCAGTAAAATAAGGGTGTTGTACTAAGAGAGAGAAAAGCTTGCTTCCAACTTTTGTTCCCCATTCACAATTTGTAGCCTAACTAAAGTGTTTTTTGGTGTGTGTGTGTGTGTGTGTGTGTGTGTGTGTGTGTGTGTGTGTGTGTGTGTGTGTGTGTGCGTGTGCGTGTGTGTGTGTATGAGTTTAATGAATATCAGTCTTGCTTAAAGGGCCAATATAGGTAGCTTCTCTCTCTTTCCCTTTCCCTCCTTTCTTCAGGATCAAGTTGCAGAAGGAAGTTGTCATTTTTCAGTTCTGTCTTACTCTTTGTGACCCCATTTGGGGATTTCTTAGCAAAGATACTGGAGCAGTTTGCCATTTCCTTCTCCACCTCATTTTACCGATAAACAGACTGAGGCAAACAAGGTTAAGTGACTTATTCAGGATCACCAAGGTAGTTAGTGTGTTAGTGAGGACCAGATGAGATAAGATATATAACGCACGTTGCAAACATTATATAAATTCTAGATATCATTGTTGTTAATTAAATTGAGCCATATTTTGCCTAATTACTTTTTCTCTTCCTTTTAATAACTTTGTTACGTGGTGGGGAAGGAAAGAGAACAGTCACTTATTAAGCACCTACTATGTGCCAGGTACTGTCCTAACCACATTAAAAATATTATCTCATTTTATCCTCACAATGACAAAGGAAGGACGACACTATTATCCCCATTTCATAGTTGGGAAAACTGAGACAAAGCTTAAGTGACTAGCTCAGTATCATCCAGTTAGTGTCTAAGATCAGATTTGAATTCATGTTGATGTGGATACAAACAGTGCCCTAAAAGTAAAAAATAATTAAAGGGTTAACTTTGTGAAGTCCCTGGTTTATTTTCTAACTCAAAGGCACCCTAAAGTCTATCCCCCTTATCTTGAGACACCACAAAACTTCCCCCTAATCCTGGACCATAAAATTCTTTATCTCCCCCCATCCTGGGTTTTCAAGTTTCCCTTGTCTTGTGTCATCCATCTTCTTCATCCTGTTCCTAAATCTCCAATCCCCATTAGAAACCCTAAGAATTACATCATCATCCTACAGGCTGTGTATATAAGTCTGATCCTCTTCTTTTATCACTGCCTTTGTTTAGTTCTTTGCTAAATCTCAGGTCCACTGCTTTTGTGTCAATAAAGTTTCCAGTGGCTACAGAGAAGGTCTAAGTGAATTCATTCACATCAGAACCTGCTCTCTCATCTCCCTCTCTCTCTCTCTCTCTCTCTCTCTCTCTCTCTCTCTCTCTCTCTCTCTCTCTCTCTCTCTGTCTCTGTCTCTCTCTCTCTCTGTCTTTCTCTCTCTCTCTTAAACAACATCTTCCTACCCATTTACTTACCTTGCTTCCTAAAGTCATCAACCTATCAAGGGGTGAGTTAATCAGAGAGGATAAAGGAGGGATAAATTCAGAAAAGAACGTGGTATGAAAACCAAAGATATCAATAAGAAAAAAAATGAAGCCATAACCAAGACAGAGAGACTGGAACTTTGCTCAGGGCCACATAAATCGTGTACATTCATTCCTGCAGTACGGAAACAATTGAGTTTAGCACCTAGTTAGCAAGAATAACTAGTCAAACTGGGAAGCTGGTGCATTTCCTCCCCCATGGCTAGCATCCCCAAATCTATGCCTCCCAGACTTAGCCCCACCCTGCCTCTTCCCAGACCCTGGCAAGAAGCTTCCTTGGCAGTAGCCCTGTAGTGTTCCAGGTATTCCTCCCCCAAGTAAATATGTATTTGTAAGTTCATTCTTTCATTCAAAAGATTTCTTAAGCCCCTAACATGTTGAAGGCACCATGCAAAGCACTCAGGATGCAATGACAATAATACAACTGTCCCTGCCCTCAAGGTGTGTGCATTCTATTGGAAATTAAGTTGACTTGAAGACCTTTCTCAAACTGCTACATATAAAGGACCAAAAAACCCTAGTCATGTTGCATTACACTTTTGTTGCTGTTGTTGAGTCATTTCAGACTGGAACACCCCCAGATTGGATGTTTTAGAACTGTGGGAAACTAACCAAGTTTACCACTGAAAGGCAAAGCTGACCTTTCCCCAATCCTACTTCATTTAAGTTCACAATTCACTGAGCAAGGCATTAGTAAGCAAAAGCCATAATTTGCAAAGCAAAAGGCTGGATGATTTATTCCCAAAATAGCTTTGGCAATGAGTGCATGGCAAGCCTATCGGGTTGATTTAACAGTTAATGTCTATAAAGACTTTTGAAGATGAAGATGGAAGGCTGTCAGTAAGTACCCAGCATTATTGATCTATTATTTCTGTTAGGCCACAAAAAAACCGAAAGGATGGAGAAAAGTGTTTCTGTATGTATGCATGTGTGTGTGTGTTTAAACTATATATTGATTTTTATTTCTCCTCTTAGGTTCATAATGGTCCCTTTCTTTACTGAAAATGAAAGACTTTTAAAAATTCCTTGAATCTAAACAGAATTCTTTTACCACCTCCTCCATATCTTAGTTACTACTACAATGTTAACACTTGAAGGCACCATGAAAGCCATCAATTCTATTCCTTTGTTCAATGCAGTTATTCATTCATTCAAAAAGCATTCGTCAAGTACTTACTGTAGGGAGTAGAACATGGTGCCTAGCACTGGGAGTAGAGAATCCTATCAAGCAACAACACTCCTCTAAGGTGGCTTATGATCTAAAGGAGGGAGAACAACATGAATATGAATAACTGAAGAATGAAAGGGAAAAATACAAAGAATGAAACCATTCCTATTCATCATGAGCTTACATTTCTATGGAAAAGAAGGTGAAATAAGTGTGAATAAGGGATCCAAAGAAATGTTGGAAAGTTTGAGGGGAAAAAAGTTACTTATACCTGGGATAGAGTCAAGAAAATCTACATGGAGGAAGTGATCACAAAAGAATTGTGCCTTAAAGGAAGGAAAGACCCATCAACAGATAAAGATGAGTCCATTCCAGGCAGGGGAACCATCATGCAAAACCACAGAGATATAAGAATGCAAAACCAGAATGGGAGATGGAGAGGAGTTCAGTTTGGAAAGAATATAGAGTGTAGAAGGAAGGGGAATTGTAGGAAATAAGGTCATAAAGGAAAACTGGAATATGACTGTGAAGAGTCATGAATTCCAGAGACAGGCGCTGACATGAGAGCTTTTCATCTATATAATTACTCATATGGATAAAAGATTTGAGAGGAGAGACTGAAACTGGAAGAACAATTAGAAGACTATTATGGAAGTAGAGCCAAGATGGTAAAGAAAGAATAGCCACTCACCTGAGCTTTCCCCAAAAGCCCTATGAAAACCTTTAAATAATGTCATAAAACAATTCCTGGAGCAGCAGAACCCACAAAAGGATGGGGTGAAATAATTTTCTAGCCAAAGGCAAGTTAGAGAACATCAACTGGAAGGGTCTATCACACCTGGGTGAGAATGGAACACAGTCCAGTACAGGTCACTCCAGCATTAACCCAGCCCTAACAAACCAAGAGCAGACCTTGGGAGTGATTTAATAAGTAACAGCAGTAACTACTTCCAGAGCTCTCAGCCTACAAATAGTAAAGGGGTAGAACAACTAGTCAGAAGGAGGTTACAGGGGTCTCCTTGCTAGCACTGAGTCAGGACTTTGTTGCTTTGCCTATACAAAATGGTTGGAAGTCCCAGTGTGAGGACTCTAATGTACACTAGTACATTAGAGCTTACAGCCACGGTAGAGCAGGGACACTTGTCAAAATTTCAGGACAGAAAAGAGTGCTTATGGTCACTCACAGACCAGAGCACAGGCCAGGAGAGTAGTAAACACACTCCTCTTTGTATCATACCACTTTGGAAGAACTGAAAACTTACAGGTCCCTAGAAGCATCTTGGAAAACAGCAGCACAAAACCACTAACGCTTGGGACAGTGCACCCTCCACTCTGGAAGTAGAACCCTACTTTAATAAAGAGTTGAAAGTCAAGAAATAGACCGAGAAAATGAGAAAATAACAGAAAAAAATCTGACCAGGGAAAGTTGCTATGATGACAAGGAAAATCAAAACACACACTTAGAAGAAGATAGCAAAGTCAAATCTCCTACATCCAAAGTCTCCAAGAAAAGTATGAATTGATCTCATGCCATGGAAGAAATGAACAAGGATTTTGAAAATCAAGTAAAAGAGGTAGAGGAAAAAGTGCAAAGGGAAATGAGAGTCAAATAAGAAAATTGTGAAAAATGAGTCAACAGCTTGGTAAAGGAGACACAAAAAAGTATTGAAGAATATATAACCCTTAAAAAACAGACTAGGTCAAATGGTAAAAGATGTACAAAAAACCAATGACAAAAAGAGTGCCTTAAAGGTAGAAATGGCCAAATGGAAAAGGAGACACAAAAATTCACTGAAGAAAAACCTCCTTAAAAAGTAGAATTGGCCAAATAGAAAAGGAGGTCCAAAAGCTCGCTGAAGAAAGAAATTCCTTAACAATTAGAATTGAGCAAATGGAAGCTAATGACTTTTCAAGAAATAAAATAAAAAACCAAAGAATGAAAAAATAGAATACAATATGAAATATCTCATTAGAAAAACAACTGATCTGGAAAATAGATCCAGGAGAGGTAATTTAAAAATTATTGGACTAACTGAGAGCCATGATCAAAAATAGAGCCTAGATATCACCTTTCAAAAAATTGTCAAGGAAATCTGCCCTGATATTCTAAGACCAGAGGGTAAAATGGAAATGGAAAGGATCCACAGATCACCTCCTGAAACACATCCCAAATAAAAGCTGTCAGGAATGTTATAGCCAAATTTTAGAACTCCCAGATCAAAATGAAAATATTGCAAACATCCAGAAAGAAGCAATTCAAGTATCATGAAGCTATAGTCAGTGTAAAACAAGATTAAGATTAAAAGATTAAAATTACATTAAAAGATTAGAGGACTTGGAATATGATATTCTGAAGGGCAAAGGAGCTGCGATTAAAACCAAAAATCACCTACCCAGAAAAATTGAGTAAAATCCTTCAGGGGGAAAAATTAACATTTAATAAAATAGAGGACTTTCAAGTATTCTTGATGAAAACACCAGAACTTAATAGAAAATTTGACGTTCAAATACAAGACTCAAGAATAGCATTAAAAAGTAAACAGGAAAGGCAAATCATAAGACCTTATTGGTCAAGCTGTTTACATTCTTACATGGGAAAATGATCCTTAAAACTCATAAGAACTTTCTCATTATTAGATCAGTTAGAAGGAATATAGGTAGACAGAAGGCACAGGTATGAGTTGAATATGAAGGGATGATATCTAAAAAAAATTAAAGAGTGAAAGAAGAACGTACTGGGAGAAAGGGAAAAGAAAAGTCAGAATTTTGTAAATTATCTCACTTAAAGAGGCAAGAAAAAGCTTTTACAGTGGAGAAGAAAAGAGAGAAGTTGAAGGGAGTGAGTGAACTTTACTTTCATCAGAACTGGCTCAAAGAAGGAATAACACACAAACTCAATAGATAGAAATCTATCTTACTCTATAAGAAAGCAGAAGAGGATGGGGATAAGAGAAGAAAGGGAAGTAATAGATGAGAGGGTAGATTGGGGGAGGGGTAATCAGAAGGAAAACACCTTTGAGGAAGGTGAAAGGAGAGAGAGAATAGAATAAACAAGGGAGAAGTAGGATGGGGAAATACAGTTAGCAATAGTAGCTGAAAAAATTTTGAAGCAAATATCTCTTATAAAAACCTCATTTCTCAAACATACAGAGAACTGAATCAAATTTATTAAAATAAGTACCATTCCCTAGCTGATAAATTATTGAAAGATATGAACAGTTTTCAATGAAGATTTAATCAAAGCTATCTATAGCCATATTTTTAAATGTTCTAACTTAATATCGATTAGAGAAATGCAAATTAAATAATTCTGAGATATAACTTCACATCTATTAGATTGGCTAATAGAACAGAAAAGGAAAATGACAAATGTTGAAGAAGATGTGGGAGAAATAAGACATTATTGCACTGTTGGTGGAGTTGTGAACTGATTCAACTATTCTACAGAACAATTTGGAATTATGCCCAAAGGGCTATAAAATCATGCATACCCTAGTAACACTACCACTACTAAGTCTGTATCCTAAAAGAGATAAAAAACAAAAAAGAAAAGGACCTATACGTACAAAAATATTTATAGCAGATCTTTTCTGGTGGCAAAGAACTGGTAGTTGAAGGAATGTCCATCAATTGGGAAATGGCAGAACAAATTGTGATATGTGATTATGATGGAATATTATTGTACTATAAGAAGTAATGAGCAGGAAAACCTGGAAAGACTTACATGAGCTGATGCAAAATGAATTGTACTCTGTACAAAGTAACATCAAGATTGTATGATGATCATCTATGAATGACAGCCATTTTCAGCAATATAATGATCCAAGATGGTTCTGAAGAACTTCTGATGAAAAACGTTATCCATCCCCAGAGAAATCAGTGGTGGTACCTGAATATGGATTGAAGCATACTTTTTAAATTTATTTTTCATGAGGTTTTTCTTTTTGGTCTATGTTTTCTTTCACAAAATGACTAATAATGAAAATACTTTGCATGGTTATTCATGTATAATCCATATTGAATTTCTTGCCTTCTCAGTGGGGCAGGGATATGGAGAGAGGGAGAAAATTTGGAACTCAGAGTTGTAAGAATGAATGTTAAAATTTGTTTTTACATATAACTTGGGGAAATTAAAATACTAAATAAATTCAGAAAAATACCTCTTAAAAAGGAAGACTATTGTGATAATCCAGGTACAAAGGAATGAGGGCCTGGAACTGAGCAAATAGAAGCCCAGGGAAGAGAAGACTCACAAAGGAAACTTGTAGCAGAGAGCTTCTAGTACTATACCAGAGACAGAAAGAAAAAGGGATAGATGAAAGACAGATAGATATAATGAACAGATGGTTGAATAAATAGATGAATGGATGCATAGAAGTGTAACAGCAAGGACCCCAATATACACAGGAGGACCTGCTGCACAGGTTCTTAGTTCTACTTTTCTAAAAAGGAAAGCAGCTTTTGAGGGGTGAACAATCTACTTTAATCGAGCACATATATTATTCACTTAGTTTAGGGGAGGAAAGTCAGCACTCTGAACTTCAGAGAAAATACAGAGAAATAAAAATCAACAGACAGGGCTCCAACCGTCTGACCATAAGCAATACATACATAGTTACCACAGGGAGAAGCACCAACACCTGGGTTTTCAAAGCTGGGGGTGGGGGATCCCTTAGTGTCAGCCCAAAGCCTTGTCTGGCCAAACAAACACTTCCAATGAGTAAGCCCCAAAGTACAACCTCACCTCAGAGCATTTATACACTTTTCAGAAACAGAAAGCATCACAACCCTTGAGAACCAGTGACTCATTAGAAAATTAACAAAAGGTATATGCCTCCCCTAATCAAGTTTCTCTTAATGGGCAGGTCCATTAATGGGTGGGGAAGATCTTTAACTCTCATAATTATCATAACAAGATTATACATAGATAGATAGATAGATAGATAGATAGATAGATAGATAGATAGATAGACTAATTGATAGATAAATAGTCAGACTGATAATAATCAGACTGATAGACTGACAGGTAGACAAATAGCTAGACAATCAGACAGAGACAGACAGACAGACAGACGGGCAGATAGATAGATAGATAGATAGATAGATAGATAGATAGATAGATAGATAGATAGATGGATAGATAAAATAGGTAGATAAATACATAATTTCTTAAGCACTTACCATGTGCAGTGCTTGACAAGTACAGTCAAGAAAGATAAGTCTTATCCTCAAGGAGCTTACATTCTAATGGAGGAAGACAACACATTAAAAAAAGTTAAAACTTAGAGGGGGGTGAGAACAGAGACAGAATGGCAGGGAGATGCCATGGAAATGTGGAGACCTAGATTCAGGTGAGGTAAATCTAAAGGTGACTTACTATGGGAAGAGATTATGTTTCTGGTAGGGAGGAGAAGGAAAAGATGATCCAAGTGGAGATTCCATGGTGTTAGGACTTAGGCTTATATCTTAGCTCTGCCATTTACTTCTTGTGTGACCTCAGACAAGTCATTTCACCTTTATGGCCTTTAACCTACTTCCTAGTCTCTGGAATGAGATGAGTAGATTAGGTCACCTCTAAGGTCCCTTGAATCTTTCTATGTGAGTCTGGAGAAGTGCTCCTAGTAGAAATGTGTTCCCTTATGGAAGAATATTGGTCTGAAGGACAAAAGGGATGAATTCCGGTCCCAAACTTTGCTCTAATTATCTGCTTCTATGGACAAGAAAGTCCACCTCTCTGGGATTTATAGGCTCTTAGAACTAGAGTTAGAAGGGACCACTAACCCCCTCATTTTACAGAAGGGAAAACTGAGGCCCAGAGAGGTTAAATGACTTCCCCAATATCTCATAGGTGGTAAGTAAAGAAAGCTAAGATTTGAATCTAGGACCCTTGACTCCAAACCAATGGTCTTTCCATGACATCACTTTCAATCTTAGCTTCTGTTTCCTTCCCTATAAATGAGAAGTTTGGACTAGATTTCTAAGGCTCCTGTCAATTCCAATATTCTGTGATTCTAGAACCCAGAGCTTCTTCTTATTAGTCAGTATCCTTTCCCCTACCCCACCCTGTTTATTTTAGTTTTCTACATTTTCCAATGGTGATCATTAATCAGGTAGTAAGTTCCCCATCACTGAAACTGTACAAGCCCAGAGAGAGAGGACATGTCAAGGATGCAGCAAAGGGGACTGCTGCAATCTATTTCTCCCAGTTTCATTAAAAGACAGCTGGTGTTGGGGCCAGCACTCAAATTTTGCGTTTCTGTGATTCTATACCTATATTTTTAAAAGGTAGCAAATTCTAGCATGCATCCCTTAAGTACAAGCTGATGGGTCAATAGGTTCCTGTAGAAGAGACAATAATAGTTCAAACCAACCATATTTAGGAATGGGAAGCCCCAGCGAGATAAAAACAGAGACAGGAGAGAAAAAGTGGCCTCTCCCTCTCCCTTTACATGACAAAGCCTCCTAAATGCCAAAAATGGAAACTAACTTTTAGACACCAGTGATAACAGCCTGACTGATAAAATGCCCCAGAGAAGGGCAAGAAAGGGAGGAAGCTAGCCTGGGAAAATCCCATTATTAGTAATGGGCCCCTTTATATTAAGCCTTAGAATCAGAGACTCATAAGTTCATAGATGTTGAACTGAGAGGGACTTCAGAGATCAATGAATACAGCCCCTTCATGCTACAGATGGAGAAACTGAGACTCTGAGAAGCCAAATGACTGATTTCTCCTTGGGTTCCTGAAACAGGGAAAACCACAAATCCTTAAGACGTGAAGGGGTTTCTTAGAAGACTTTTCTCTCAATGTCACAACCCTTGGTCCTGGAATGATGGAGTAGGGAGAGGAGAGAGTGATGAGGAGAGGATGCTAAAACTGGGGAACAGGAAGCAGAGTGAGAAACAAAGAAAAAAATACAAATTTCCCAATTTGAGAACTATCAAGCTTACCTGTGCAAGCTGGTGAAGTTCTCTCTGCATTTGCCACTGATCAATCCAAGAAGTATTTACTATCTGCCAAGCACTGTGCTAGGGAGAAAAATAAACCTGCCCCCATGGATATATTCTACTGGCGTAGGGTACATGTATCCATATAAGTATATACAAAATTACACAAGTTAATGTTGGTGGGAAGTTGGAGGAATGGAGAGACACTGATAGGAGAGGCCATGAAGAAAGACTTCAAGTAAAATTGGTGCCTGAACTGAGCTTTGATGGGAACTAGAGATTCAAAGAGTCAGAGATGAAGAGAAAATGTGAAAGTTATTTTAAAAAGACACGGAATGTATGAGGAACAGCAGCAAGTCTATTTTGGTGGGACTATAGAGTGTGTGAAGAAAAGTAATATATAATAAACCTGAAAAGATAGTCTGAAGCCAGGTTTTGAAAGTCTTTAAATGCCAAGTAAAAGAGCTTGTATTTTATTCTAGACATAATAGGGAGTTTATTTGGCAAGGGAATGATATAGTCACCCAAATTCCATAGTCATTGATTTGTCAGTGCCTGTTCAAAAGGGCTTCCCCATCTCCCAGGACAGCCTTTGGATTCCTGTCTAAGTACTCTATCCAATCACCTACAGCAGTGGTCTTGCTACCAATCATGTGCATTCCCTCCTACATTTACCACCCCCCTTAATTTACTACCCAGCTATATACCACTGAAGGACACCCTAGGATAACTCTACCCTTTGTCTGAACCTCTAGAAACAACGATAAACTTCCTGAACTAATTTCTCAATGCTTAGCATACTTCCATCCCATCATTCCATACCTATCCCAGTGATTCTGAATCCTTGGATACAATTGTTCAAACCTGATTCTTGACTACCCAAAGACTGCTCCTATTCTCCTCAACCCAATTCATGGCTGTAATATCATAATTGGAAAGGAGTAGCTACTCCTTTCCAATGTGCTCTCTGGAATGCCTGCTGCATAAGTAACAGACAAACCTTTTTAGCTCTCCTTCCATCTTTCACTTACTGAAATTGGTGGTTTTCTGGTAACATGGTTTCTCTAGCCATCCCTTCCAGCACTGGTTTTGTTTTCACTCATACCCTCTCCACTCCCAATTCACTGGTAGTTGTGGGAGAATTGAAAGACTCCTTGCTCCCCATTGCCAATTTCAGACTCTCCCTCTAGTATTATCGCTTAGTAACCTTTTTTTCTTTGAAGTATACGTGATCCATATTTAACACTCAATCAAGATTCTGGTGGACCTTGTTTGCCAAGCTCTAGAACACTCTCCTTATTTCCTCAATGAGTTCAGTTCCATCATTCACAGTTTTTCTTTCTCAATTCTTTATCTCATACGAGGAAAATTCGATATGCATATTGATACTCAAACACACTAACCTCCATGTTCCTCAACCTTTTCATTTCCCCAAACCTATTCCTCTACCTCACCTGGGGCACACACAGAGATGGTCATACCCTCTATCTTGCCATTCCTTTATCTGATCAGTCTCTGTCTTGTAGTGTTCAAACCTGTTCTTCTTATTCTTCCATCTTCCAGTTTTTTTCAGGCCATCACCCCTGCTTTGGCTTTTCTCTTCTTTTTCCAATTTTGATCCCTTGTGAACCAGTTCAATGTACAGTGCTCTTCTCCCTGTCCCTTATCTCCAAGTTATCCTATGTATCTCATTTTTACAGTTTGTTTGCATGTTTTCTCCCCATCAGATTGTGAACTCCTTGAGAGTAGAAACTGCCTTTTGTCTTTCTTTGTATCCCCAGTACCTAGCACATTATTGAGCACATAGTAAGTGCATTATGAATGTTAGTTTACTAACTGACTGGTTGACTAGCTGACTGGCTGAACTTTAGGAATATCATTTTGGCTGCTGCATGGAGGATGGATTGGAACAGGGAGAAGCTGTAGACAGAAATGCTAATTGTAATAGTCCAGGTGTGACCTGAGCCAGAGCTGTGGATATGCAAGTATAGACTAGGCGTCAAATATAGGAAATGTTGTGGAAGTAGAATAATAAAATTTGGCAGCTAATTGTTTATGTCCTTTCTTCTAACAAACAAAAATCATGGGCATCTGTGGGACTCAAGTAATCCGTAGTCAACCTCAGACCATTATTAACTGGGTTCAATTCCATAGAAGGCAAGGTTCTTGAGAGCAGAGTCTATTTCATCTTTGCCACCATGTTCCTGATGTCAAACATACTAACTGGTACGTAACAGGTACTAATAAATTCTTGTTGAATTGAAAGACAAATAAGGCATGCTACTATCATCAACTAGGTAGCAGAGTGGATAGAGCACTGGGCTTGGAATCAGAAAAGGATGTTGTGTGGAAGAGATTAAATGTGTTCTACTTAATTAGCCCTCAAGTATAGAAGTAGAGGAACACTGAGCAGAAACCACAAGAAGGCAAATTTTGGTTCCCTCATGAAAATCTTCCTAGGAACCGCAGAGGTGCTTGAAAATAGAATGGAGTCAGACCGGACATATCGGGGTCTCTGACAGGAGCCAGAATCTTCTGTTCGCCCGAAGCCCAGGCCCGGCTGCCAAGATGCCGGCATACCACTCCTTGCTCATGGATCCCGACACCAAACTCATTGGAAACATGGCACTTTTACCCATTAGGAGTCAATTTAAAGGACCAGCTCCAAGAGAAACAAAAGACACAGATATTGTGGATGCAGCTATCTACTATTTCAAGGCCAATGTCTTCTTCAAAAACTATGAGATTAAGAATGAAGATGATAGGACATAGATCTACATAACTGTTTACATTTCTGAATGCTTAAAGAAACTCCAGAAGTGCAATTCAAAAAGCCAAGGAGAGAAAGAGATGTTTACGTTGGGAATCACTAATTTTCCTATTCCTGGAGAGCCGGGTTTCCCTCTTAATGCAATTTATGCCAAACCTGCAAATAAGCAAGAAGATGAAGTGATGAGGGCCTACTTACAGCAGCTGCGGCAAGAAACTGGGCTGAGGCTTTGTGAGAAAGTCTTTGATCCTCAGAGCGACAAGCCCAGCAAGTGGTGGACTTGCTTTGTGAAGAGGCAGTTCATGAACAAGAGTCTTTCCGGGCCTGGACAGTGACCAGATCTTGTGCCATCATCCACATTGCAGAAGCATTCAATGTTTGACAGCAAGATGTACACAGTTCTTGGCCTTTGTTTCATAACATTTTATACCAAGTAACAGGAGACACATCCTTACTGGAAAAGCCCTTTATTAATGATGTTGGGGTTTAAGGATCACTGAGAATTTTTGCAATGTTAAGCTGGTGCTTAATGATAATAAAAATGATTTCTTAACAAAAAAAAAAATAGAATGGAGTGGCAGGAAAGATAGTAGGTTCTTTAACCATGGAGATCTTCAAGCAAAAGTTGAGGATGCTACAGAGAAGAATTTGTTCAGGTATAGAATAAACTAGATGGTAAATTCTAAGACTGCAGCTTACTCCATTGCTCATACAACTGTCCTCTGGAACTGCTCAGAACAAGTCTAAACAGTGCTGGCTGGGCAACATGAGAGATGGCCTCATCAAAGAGGTGTCACCTGAGCTGAACCATGAGAAAGGCAGCATTTTGAGAGACAGAGACTGGAATGCTCACTTCAACTGCACACATACTAAAATTGGAATAGAGAATAAAACTAGCATGGCCTTTCTTAAGAATGACACACAAATTCATAAAGAGTGGCATACTTCTGAATTGACTCCATATGAGCTTGTGCAGGGGTTCAGGCTGGAGGAAGACATTCCAAGAGGAAAAAGAGAGAATAAAGGAACAAAGGCTCTTTGGGGAACGCTGAGACTGGCTGGCATCTGGGGTACACGAAAGAAGGAATAATAGGTAACAAGGCTAGAAAGGATGAGTCTCTCATAAACATTAGCCCACAAACAGGGAGACAGATAATGCCTGCCTGTCTCCCACCTGGGAAATGTTACACCTCCCCATCACTATCAGAGCAAGGAACTGAAAGTCACAGAAGGAGAAGAGAGATCTAACAGAAAGCAATGGGGAAGCCATGCTTTCTATGCTGATTCCCCTGCTAGCTGCTTCTTTTAAAAGCTTTGTCCACCCCATTAACAAGAATCAGGAAGCCCCTCTCTGATCTGAAGAATAAGGGATCTCTCCCTCTTCCCCTGAGACAACACTTACCCTTGGTAAGCTGCCCAGCAGGTGGAAAAGATAAAAGAAAAAAAATGAAAGAAAAACCTGCAGTTTTCAGTTAAGAAATCTCAGGTTGAACATGGATGCTTTGGGGCATATATATCATAAGTTATTCCTGAACAACATTTCCATTTTCTAGCATGTATTTTCATGCAACAGTGGAATTCAGTTTCAGTTAACCTAAGAAGTATTTCTTAAGGGCCTACCAGGTACAATCAATCAATCAGCAATATTCAACTTTATGTGTTATCTGCCTCTATTAGAATGCAAGCTCCTTGAATATAGGGACTGACTGACCTGCTTGCTTGTGTCGGTGTTTTCAGCACTTTTCACAGTCTAACACTTAGTAAATTCTTAATAAAGGGTCTATTTATCTATCTATCCATCCATCCGTTTATTCATCTATCCATCTCTTTCTCTCTTTCTCTACCTCTCTCTGTCTCTCTCTGTCCCTCTGTCTCTCTTTGTCTCTCTGTCTCTCTCTGTCTCTCTGTCTCTCTCTCTCTCTCTCTCTCTCTCTCTCTATATATATATATATATATATACACATATATGTATATGTATGTACATATATGTATATAAATGTATATATCAACAAACATTTATTAAGCATTTACTATATGCCAGGCATTGTTCTAAGCACTAGAAATACAAAGAAAAAAAAAGAAAAGAAAAAGAGAAAAATGAAAAAAAGAAAAGCAGCCCCTGCTATTTTCACATTCTAAGAAGGGGGATGGCATGTAAATAAATGAGCCCATACAAAATCAATGCAGAATAGATGGAAGACAACTTTAGAGAGGAAAGCACAGGCATCAGGAGGACCAGGAAAGATCTTTTGCAGAAGGTTGCATAAGAACTGAGCCTTGTAGGAAGCCAGTGATTCTAAGGGGCAGAGTGATGAGAGAGCATCCCACGCATGAGGGACAGCCAAAGCATGGAGTTGGGAGATGAGGGAGGAAAGGTGAGTAGGTCAGTAGAGCTGGTTTATAGAGGATCTGGGTTGATAGGGAGACATACAAGGGGAAAAAGAGAACAATCTCTGTCCTCAGGGTGCTTCCATTATATTGCAGAGGGGGCAGTGAGAAGGCAGAAAGTTCTGGAATGGACAAGCAGAACAATTTGAATAGAATGTAGACTACCTGAAAGAGAGAAGTATGAAAGAACTCTGGAGAGTTCAGCTGAAGTCAGATTGTGCCAGGTCAATGAACAAATCATTGACAGAGTTGTATGGGAGCAAGAACTCTGGATTCAAAGTCAGAGGACCAAGGTTCAAATCCCACCTCTGACATATTTCCTACCTGTGTGGCCTTGGGCAAGTCACTTCCTATCACTAGGCCTCAGTTTACTCATCTGTAAAATGGAAGAGAAGAGGTTGCAACTAGAGCTTGAACTAGATGAGCTATGAGTTCCCTTCCACCTCTAAATCTCTAATCCAAAAACTTCACATCCTGGCTCTGCTAGTTACTATGTGAGTGACCCGGGGAGACATCATGATACAATGAAAAGAATGATCCCATTAAAATGTACAAGTTCCTTGAGAGCAGAGACTGTCTCCCTTTTGGCTTGTATTTGCTTCTCCAAAGGTTAGCACAATTCCTGTAAGCAGTAAGCATTTAACAAATTCACATTTCCTTCTCCCTGAGGTTTTGTAGACTCATAGATTTGTGAATCTCAGAATATCAGAGTTGGAAAGGGGATCAGAGGCTGTTTCACACAACCCAAGGATCTAATATCTACATCCCTGCTGTCTAGCCTCCTCCTGGAGCCTGCCAGCGAGGGGCCAATCATCACCTCTCTGGAAGTTCCTTCCACTTTTAGACAGCTGTGAGGGTCAGGAAAACTTTTTTTCCCCTTATATTGAGCTGAAATTTACCTACCCTGTAACTTCTTTGAACTAGTGGAACTTTTCTGCAATACATTAAGGTAATCAACAATCTCTAAACTATTAAATTGGCATGACCTTTCCTCAGTCCTAATCATTTGATCTCTTTGTACATTGACAAGACATTTATCTACTCTATGTTGTATGTTCTGATTCATATGTTATCTCTCTCATTGGACTATAAGTTCCTTGGGGGCAAGGACTGTTTGGTTTTTCCACTTAGCTCAGTGCCTACTTGGCACAAAGTAAATACTTAATAAAGATTTGATTGAATACCCTCTCCTGCCTTTGGTAACACTGTCACTTCCTGGTTCTTCCTCTACCTCTCTGGCCAATCCTCAGTGATCTTGACTGAATCATTAGCTATGGCTCATCCCCTACCCATGAATGTCCTTGAAGGCTTTGCCTGGGGCCGTTTTCTCTTTTCTCTTTCTGTTTTCTCTTTTGGTGAGCTCACCGTGGTTTGAGATATCATCTCTGTGCAGGTGACTCTCAGAGCTATACATCTAAAGTCTCATCTCTCCCCTGGGCTTTTATTCAAGCCATTTAGTTTTAAATCTCTAATTGCTTGTTAGATCTCTCCATCCAGATGTCCTAGTGGTTCTTCTGTAAACTCTTTGGGAGTAGGAATTTTTCATTCTCTGTATTTGTATCCCCAATACCTAGCACAAAGTCTGGAATGTAGTGTTGTTGTTCAGTTATTTCAGTCATATCTGACTCTTCAAGATCCCATTTGGGGTTTTCTTGGCAAAGATACTGGAGTTGTTTGCCATTTTCTTCTCTGACTCATTTTACAGATGAGGAAATAGAAGCAAACAGGGTGAAGTGACTTGCCCTTCACATAGGGTGGCACAGGTAGTAAGTGTCTGAGACAGGATTCAAACTCAGGAAGATGTGTCCTGACTCCAAGCACAGCACTCTACCACTGCAAAACCTACCCGCCCACACATAGTAGGTAGACTTTTAACAACTATCTGTTGATTGATTGATTGATCTCAAAATATCAAAAATGAACTTTATCTGACTCTCTAAATGCACTTACTTCCAAATCTCCCCATTTCTGATGAGAGTACTGGCATACATCCAGTCATCCAGGCTCATGACCTCAAAATTACCCTTTACTCTTGATTCTCCCTCATCTCTAATATCCAGTCAATTGTAAAGTCTTATTAATTTTATTATCACATCACCTCTAACTTCCATCCCCTTCTGTGCACTTACTCTCCACCCAAGTTAAGACCCTCTTGCCTGGACTATGATAATATTGTCTTCATTGATCTCCTAAGCTCATAGTTGTCTGAATAATCTCTGCAAAGCATAGATCTTACCACCTAACTCCCTTACTCAAGAAGCTTCTCTAGCTTCCTATGGCCTCTAAGGAAAAAATACAAAGTCCTCAACCTGGCATTGAAAACCCTTTCTAGGTTAATTCCAATTTACCTTTCTAGGCATTTACATCACTCCCCTTAATGTAGACTACATTCTTTATATAACTCTTCTCTAAACTCAACATTTTATATCCCATGTCCGTGTCTTTACATGAGTGGTTGCCAATGCCTGAAATGTACTCCCACCTGCCCTTTAGAATCCTTAGCTTCACCTAAAGGTCAACTCAAGCCTCACCTCTTCCAGGAATTATTTCCTGACTACCTAGTTGTCAGGGTTCCCTGTCTCTCCAATAAAGTTACCTTGCTTTTACTAATCTGTGTAAATGTTATAGCCTAGCCAAACCTCCAGGTAGATGGGAGCTCTTGGACGTTATTAGCTTTTCATTCAGTCTTTGTATCCCACCATAACCAGCACAGTACCTTGCACATGGTATAGAGAGTATTAAGGAAATTCTTGGTTAGGAGTCTAGATTTAGAACTGGAAGTACCCTAAGAAAACCAGGGAAGCTATACTCCTCATCTTACGGATGAGGAAATTGAGGCCAGGAGAGAAGCGCTTTGTCTAAGACCAAACAAGTGATAAGGAAGGAGAAGCAGCAATGAGGTAGGTAAGTGATAGGAAGAGAATTTGAACCCAGGTCTATCTCCAAGTCTGGCACTCTTTGCATTGTACCACCTCTGTAAGTAGTCTTTTAAGAGGAATGATGACAAGCTCCTGACGGTTATTTCTACCCTACTCTGTGTAGAATGCATGAACGTTGTTCCCTCCTCCAAGAAAACCCCAAATCCTCTTCTTCCCCTAACTTCTCTCTCTATAAGTTCAGTTCCATGAAGGTTCTCATTCCAAGCTACCAAAGTGGGGACCTTAGTTCTCTAACTGATCTTGAGAAATACCATAAGAAGTCCCAGGATCTGCCAGGAAAGACAATATGTACCAACTCTGCAAACTCAGTCAATCTTCAGTTTCCAATGGGAAAAGAAGGAAGGAAGGAAGGAAGGAAGGAAGGAAGGAAGGAAGGAAGGAAGGAAGGAAGGAAGGAAGGAAGGAAGGAAGGAAGGAAGGAGGGAGGGAGGGAGGAAGGGAGAGAGGAAGGGAAGAAAAAATAAAGAGCAAAGAAGAAAAAGTAAAGGAAGGAGGGAGGAAAGAAGCAAGAAAGAGAGAAAGGAAGGAAGGAAATAAAGAAGAAAGAAAAGAAAAAGGAAGAAAATTAAAAAGAAAGAAAAGAGAAGGAAAGAATAAAGAAATGAAAGAAGATGAGAGAGAAAATGAAGGATGGAGGGAAGGCAGAAGGGGAGAGAGAGAGAGAGGAGAAAGGAGAAAAAGAAAGAGAGAGAGAGAGAATTCATGATCTGGATATTGATTTATCTGGACTGGTACAAAAGGAATTCTGAGCTTTGCAAGATTTATAGACTTGTGGGTGAGGCCAAATGTTTATGTGTATATGTGTGTGGGTGTGCACAAAAATGCTTGTAATGTGGAGACTTAGATCAATGTTGTGAGTGTGTTGCATCTATGTGCCTTTGTATGGTATACTGATGTGTATGTGTGCATGCATATATACACATGTTTATTCATGTGTGAGTGTGTACATGGATGCCTATGTGTACCTACATCACAACAGGTATTGAATTACTGTGCGTAAACATGTACATATATGCACATATTGTGAATGTCATGGATTGTGTGCATTACATGTGTTCAGTATATAATGTGTGTTTCTATGTTTGCATGTGTGTATATATGTGTGTTTGAAGATGTGTGTCTTTGCATGTGTGTTTGTTTGGGAAGATTTATGAACAAAAACTCAGTCTGGGGAGGAAAACCCATGATAATGAAGAAGGTAACACTGAATTGTCTTCAGCAGCTCGGGCAGACACAATTTTCCCTTTTCTCCCAGGTCCAGAGCAGATGGCAGACGTTAACAACAGGCACCAGCAACATTATCAAATGCCACTGATCATATTAACATCAAAGGAAGAGCGAGTGTCTGCCATCTGTTGAGAATACCACCTTGGGGAAGCCTGTGTCTAAGCAGAGGATCAGGATTCTGGTTTTCTTCCCTGGCTTGAGCAGAGGGCAGTCAGTTAGTGTTGGGGCCTTGGAGCTCAGTGCCAGCTATGACAGCTCTGCATTTTGTATGCAGCTGACAAGGGCCAGCCAAAAGGGACCCAAAGCAATTAACGAGTGCCCCCCTCTTCCAGGCCTGGGCACACTGCCTTGCCTTGAGCTCTGTGGGTCTGTGACATACTCACAGAATGGCAGAGCTGGATAGAAATGGACCCAATTGGCCTGGCTCCTAATTATGCTAAGGAAGAAGGAGGTCCAGAGTTGGAAAGGGTCTTGTCCAAGGTCACACAGGGATACATAGAGTGTCTGAACTTGAAATATACCCCATTCATTCTTTCTCTTTCCACTGACCCATGCAGAAAACTCTGTGCTCAAATGGGATGGAGCTTGTAACATCATGAGTCAGAAGACTGAGTGCTGAGTCCCATCCCAGAGGCCAGAGGAGGCCCCAGAGAGCAGGGGACAGAAACATGGCATCCAGAGCCCCCCACACACAGGAGGCCATACCTTCAGTCTTCCGGGCACCACTATGTGCACAACCTGTACTAAATGTGAGGGACACATGAAAGTATAAAATTCATCCCCTGCTGTCATGGAACTTACATTCAAGTCAATTATACTTCTGCTGATTCCTTCCATCTGTCCTTCTCTACTCATATGATCATCTCCTGAGTTTAGGGCCTGATTTCTACCACTCTGGGCTATTACCTCTAGGTCCTCAAGTGCAATCCTTTGACAAATCCAAATTTCACAGAACAAATTCCTTTAATAAACAAACCTCCTTAATTAAAGGATTTGTCCTGTAAAACTTGGACTCAGTTGAAAGGCTGCACCCGAGGACCTAGAAAGTCACATGTGGCCTTGAGGCTGCGGGGGTGGGGAACCTCAGTCTGCCCTCACCCCCTGCCATCCTCCAATTCATCCTTCATACCATGTCCAACATTTCTCTTATATATAGATCTAATTGTCTAACTCCTCCACTCAAACACCTTTGGTGATTCCCTATTGCTCAGAGATTAAGAGTCAAGCCCTTTTTCTCCTGGCTTTCAAGGCCCTTGATTATACTGTACCATCCACTATGACTGACCTACCTTGTCTCAGTTACTTCCCTCCAATCCGATCAAATAAATATTTATTAAGCACTGTCTATGTGCTGGGCACTATGCTAAAATACTGGGGATATAATTGGGGGTTTTTATATTAATTTTATTTATTTTTAGTGTTCTACAATCACTACCATATAACTTAGATTTTTTCCCCTACCTACCCCACACCTCCCCTCCCCAAGAGAGCATACAATTCCATATAGGATCCACACATACATTCCTATTAAATACATTTTCACTATAGTCATGCTGTGTAGAAGAACTAAAATGGATGGGAGAAACCACACAGCAAACCAAAATATAATACACACACACAAAAAATGATCTGCTACATTCCGCGACTGACTTCCATAGTTCTTTCTCTGGATGTGGAGGGCATCTTGCCTTAGAAGATCATTGGGAACTTTTTTTAAGTCCTTGCATTGCTATGAAGTTCCAAATCTACCAGAAAAAACTCTCACACACTGTGGTTGTTGCTGCGCACAAAGTTCTCCTGGTTCTGCTCCTTTCGCTCAGCATCAGATCATATAAGTCCTTCTAGGCCTCTCTGAAGTCTTCCTGTTCATCATTCCTTATAGCAAAATAGCATTCCATTGCATTCATATACCACAATTTATTCAGCCATTCCCCAGTTGATGGGCATCCCCTTGATTTCCAGTTTTTGGCCACCTCAGTACATGTGGGACCCTTTTCCATTTTTATGATCTCTTGGGGATACAGTCCTAGAAGTGGTATTGCTGGGTCAATGGGTATGCACATTTTTGTAGCCCTTTGGGCATAGTTCCAAATTGTTCTCCAGAAGAGTTGGATGAGCTCACAGCTCCACCAACAATGAATTAGTGTTCCAACTCTCCCACATCCTGTCCAACATTTATCATTTTCCTGTTCTGTCATGTTTACCAATCTGATAGGTGTGATGTGGTACCTCAGAGTTGTTTTGATTTGCATCTCTCTAATCAAAAGTGATTTAGAGCATTTTTTCATATGACTACAGATATCTTTAATTTCTTCCTCTGAAAATTGCCTGTTCATATCCTTTGACCATTTATCAACTGAGGTGGGCATATAATTGTTAAAGAGAAAGATGGGCCTTAAGAAGGGCTTAATTAATACTAATAATAACATATTAATAATAACAGTAATAACTAAGCACTTTACAATTAGCTCATCTGATCTTCATAGCAATCCTGGGAGATAGGGGCTATTATTATCCCCATTTTACAGATGAGAAAATTAAGGCAAGCAGAAGTTAAATGAGGTGTTTAGTAACTTTTTGTTGAATTGAAATGAGAATTTTCTTCCTGGTTCCTGCTCAGAAGAACAAGGATATAGAGGCAACATGGCAGCATGATCAGAGAATAGGCCTTGGAGATGGGACAGACTTGGGTGTAAGTCTAGTCCCTAACAAATACTATTTTGGTGAACTTAGACAATTCATTTACTTTCTCAGCATCCCAGGCAACCCTCAAAGACTATAAAGTGAAGAGTTGTCATTCAAAAAGCCATTATAGAACACCTAGCATGGGCCAGGCAAAAACACAGTCCCTGACTTCCAGGAGCTCACATTTAAATGGGCAGTTGCCAATCTGCCTTAGGAAAGGAAGTTTCCTATATCATTAGAATCAACAGATCTGAACAGAAAGAACAAGGGCAAATATCTGAGCTGCTGCCGTCTGGGCCTCAGCTTCCTCCTAAGGTGATCTTAGATCCTGGATGCATAGAATCTGAGTCCCCTGAGTTCCTGGGGGCTCTGACTAATAGGTAACTAGTAGAGGGGCCTCTGGGAAACTGAGTAGGTCAGAGAACAAGGAATAGATTTTGATGGTCTTACTGTGTACCTGAACCAATTGTTCTCAGCTCCAGGATGCTACTTGGGGACTGAGACCATTTTTTACCAATTGACTCATACCAACATGTGTTTTATGGGTTTTAATGAATATCAATAACTTGCTTATCTGGAACTTGTCTCTTTTCAGGTCACACACATATTTTAGAGCCATCGAGCTCCGAAGAACAGGATAGACCCTGCCCTGAGAAGAAGACATCAGTTCTCAGGGGAGAATTATTCCCTGTGTATTCCTGATCCTGCCAGAGTGGGAGCTGAGAATGCTAAAACTGAGACAGTCAGAGATGAGTCTGAAAGCCCAGCATTCATTCCCTGTCCTTTTTATCCTCAGGCAGTATGTGATGATTCAAAGGCATCCATTCACCTTTGCTCAGACCGAGGCTCCTGCTTTGGGGCCATTCAAGCCAAGTCTGATGGGGAGGTTGGAACCTGGGATTCTGATTTCTGAAACTGCGAGGGTGGGAGTTGAGAGGTATGGTTCCCAAGGAAAGGGCTCCTGTCTTAACACATCTCCGCCCCCCTTCCAGGGCTACAGCAGGGAGTGGCATTTTTCCAGGCTGTTCTATTATCATGTGGAAGGCAGCTGTGGGCAGATGGCACCTGACACCAACACTGAACTGCATGCTTTCCCTAGGGGCTCCTGGCTCTCCTATTTTCATGAAGGGACATGAGAGAGTTACAACAGTATTAGAGGCAGAATTTGAGATGCAGTATTGTATTAAAAATAAATGAATAATCAATCTTTTTTGAAGCCAAGACTATGAGCCAAATCACCTCATTCAAACCCTTCATTTCACAGATGGAGAAACTGAGATGTTCCTTAACAAATAGGGACTTTGAAAAGTCAAGACTGTGATCAACTTGCCAGGAAAGCTTCTGAGATAGCCCATCCATCCAGTGTTAAATATAAAGGCAATTAAAGCCAAAAGCTATCTTGGCGTTAAAGCGAGAGCATTAAAACTGGGGCAAGCAGAGATGAGTAAGGAATATAGGCAGTAACTCACTGTCTACTGTCTGCTTTTTATTCACAGTTGATGGAATCACTCACTCTCAATACTGGAAAGGACCTCAGAGGACATCGGGTCCAACCTATATCTCAATAAAAATCCTCTCTACAACACAGTGGAAAAAGAACTGTCTCTAGACTTAGAGGACCTGGATTCAAATGTGACCTCTGATGCTTAACACGCAGGTGGCCTTGGGCAAGCTATTTCACCTCTACTGGTCTCTGTTTCCTCATCTGCAAAATGGAACGTTTGGGTTAGGTGACCCTGAAGTCCCTTCCTGATCTTAATTTATGATCATCCATCCTTCGTTTGGGGACTTCTGCTGATCTAGTATGCCACTCATTTGTCATTGTTAGGATGATTTTTTTCCTTACATCAACTCTGAATCTGCTTCTACCACCCATTGCTCTTATTCTACTCTCTAGGGACAAACAGGGCAAGTCTGGCCTCCCATCCAAATGACAATCCTTCAAATACTTGAATGCAGCAATCAGGCTTAGTCTTTTCTCCAGGATAAACATCCCTAATTTCTGCTTTGTCTAGTAAGAACCTAAGACTTTCCATTATGCTTGTGAACTTTCTTTGCATGTTCTTTAGTTGATCACTGGGGCAGCTAGGTGGCACAGTGGATAAAGTGACTGACCTGGAATCAGGAAGACCCATCTTTTACTGAGTTCAAATCCAACCTCAGACATTTACTAGCTGTGTATGACTCTGGGAAAGTCACTTCAAGTTGCTTACTCCTCTTTGGGTCAGTTTTCTCATCTGTAAAATGACCTGGAGAAGGAAATGACATCACTCCAGTATCTTTGTCAAGAAAACCTCAAATGGGGTCATGAAGATCACTGCTTAAATAAAATGTGGCACCTGGGTACAATGAGCTGGAAAGTCTGAAAAATCATTGCAGATTAAATCATTGCATTATATAGGATCTTATTAAGCCACATTGTCTAACTTCTTCATTTTTCAGATGGGGAAACTGAGACATAGATTTTTTTTTTTATTGACCTACACAATGTCACACAGATAATAAATGAAAGACTGTTCTCCAAGATCTGAAGTAAATACAGACAGGAGGTTTAATGGGAAATTTCAAATCTATAGAATCACAGAATCAGAATCATAGGATTGAAGAGTAAGAAGAGCTCAGGGGCCACCTGGTCCAGCCTATACAGAAAAGGAATCCTCACTATGGCATACCCAACAATGGTCATCCAGTTTCTTCATGAATACCTCCAAGGAGGATAATCTGCCCCCTCTGGAGTCAGGTTCAGGTTTATGATTCATGAGTCTCTTGTCAGAATAAAACCTGAACCATGAGCAAGTGATTGCAGAGTCTGCAGATATACAGAAAAAATGTACCCCATTTCTATCCTTTTAAAAGAGAAGCAACCATCTCAGTCTAATTTCTTCATTTTACAAAGGAAATTGAGGCTCCTATTGCTGAAGAAATCTGCCCATGGTCATACAGGTATTAGTGGATGAGAGATTTAAAGCTGAAAGGGATCTTAGAAACCACCTCATCTAAGTCCCTCATTTTAAGTGGGGAAACTGAGGCTTAGACAAGTAAAGTGACTTGCTCAAGGTCTCAGAGTAAGTTAGTGGTAGAGGCAGCATTTGAATATAGTTTCTCTGTCTGAGAATCCAGACTTGGTTCCGTTGTGCCTTATTGTCCTCCTTGAGCAGACTCAGGTCCTTAGAGTTTGGATTTTAACCCAGGTCCTCAGACTCCAAAGCCAATGTTCCCTCCACCTCTCTGCATCACTTCTTTATTAATAGAGAACAAACTAATATACACATGCCAGCAAACAATCCAGGGTCGTTGCCCAAAGTAGCAAAGGACAATGGCATTTTCATTGTGTTGATTACATGTTACACCAATGCTGAAGCTATAACTCTGGAAATTGTAAGACTAATTCTGCACATCTCCCCTCCCCACCTTGTCCTAAGCCTAGGCACTGTCTCCCTTTTCTTCTCTCCCTTTGTCTCCCCTCTTCCTCACCTCCACCTCACTGCCTGCCTCTGGGAGGCAGAATTGGGGAAACGGGGGCCAGGAATGGCTGCAAATTCAAATTAAGCCAGAGACACTAGGTGGCAGTATACCCTGCTTTTTTTCTTAGTATTAAATCAATTTCTATTTGCTAAACATCCCCCACTGGCATCATTAAGAATCCGTGCACCATTATTTCTCATCACCACTGGCTGCTTTTCGAAACCAGGTTAAAACGGCTGGGTCTGCCTGGGTTCTCCCTTTTTGTGATGGATGCTTTGATCCTGTTTAGGCCTTTCTTATACTTTGAGTCCTAGGACTGCATAGGACTCTTTCTGCATAGAGAAGATACCCCAAGCATTTGCAACCCAGGAAAAGCATTTCTTTCTTTCACATGTTTCACCATCGTATTATATCCAACCGTTCACAAGAAGGAATCTCCCCATCAGTCAGTTAGTCAGCCAACTATGGGCCAAGCTTGGAATACAAACAGAAAGATATTCTCTGTCCTCAGAGAGCTTATATTGGAATAGGACAAGATTTCTGCCTGCCTGCTCTTATCCCATGCCTCCTATTTGGATCAGTGCCTGGACACTGGACAGCACTGGACCTGAAATTTTTGAATTCATGCCGCATTCTTTGAGGGGTAGGGTTCCTCCTCCTCTTGGGAGCTCACACCCATAGGGACTCACCCAGTTGATTGGTGACTGGGCGAGTGAAAACTAGTTCACTTAACCCACTGTTTCTAGCAGGTCCCAGACCATGCTTCACCTTTACATCCCACTCAGAAGTCCACCCAGAGCAACTTGCCATGCACCTAAAGCTGAGGGTATACTCCCAGCCTGAGTGTTGCCTCTTAATCTGGGCACAAGAACTCATTCACATCCTTGAAACAACTTAAGAAGAATACCAGATAGTCCACTCAAGTGTTGTCCAAGTGTAGAAGTCAGGATGCTTGTCAAGTATACCCCAAGAGCTCCAGAAAATTGGTCAAGATTGACTAAGGAAGATGGGATTTGCTTCAGGGAAGAGGTGAAATTTGAGTTACAAATAAAAATGGGAGATAGTCCTGCCCTGAAGGATCTTACTTTTTAGTAGGAGATGACAGAATGGTGGCCAGCAAAAATTCCTGAAGGTTGAGTGAAGAGGTGGAAAAAATGGAAGACATTATGATACAGGGGAAGGCATGTTGGATTTGTAACCAAAAATCCTTGGTTAAAGTCCCAGCTCTGTCACTTACTAGGGATGTGATCATGGGTAAGTCAGGTAATCTCTAAGTAATATATTTCATATTACTTGAAATCAAAGTGTTGGGGTAAAGGACCTCTAAAATTTCTCCTAGATCTAAATCCATGATCTTACTGGGAAACTGTTAAAATAATGAGCTAATCTTAAACCTAAGGGCAAAATATCAGATCCACATTTATATTAGACAAAAACTGATGAGTTCAATCACAATCATTTTGAGCCCCCTGTTAACAATCTGTCATTATTTAGGTAGAAGGTTGGCTGTATTTAAAATCTGTCATTTATAACTACCTCTAGTTAATATCTGGCTTCTTTGTGGTTGTGGCAAAATTCGGGTTATTGGAAATGTTTGGATCAAAAAGCAGCAGATTATATTACAGCGTCTGTTGACAGAAAGGCCTGAAAGGGGTAATTGGGGGAAGAAATGACCTTTTCTTGGAACTTCCTCCATCCTTGAGGAAATGGATACAGCTGGTGGCATAAACCCAAGTCTTCGGCTCTGAGATGTTTATAGAGCCAACGGGCCTACTTGATAGCTCTTTGCTGTCAAAGCTCAGTCCTCCTTTCTCTTTCCCCTTTCAGTGGTTGCCCCTGAGCTGATAGTTTTCTCTGTTTCAACTCTAGATGTCCCCATTCCTTCCTCTCCACTGCCAGACTCCACTACCTCAAAATATCTCTCACACCGCACTCTAAAATACTTTGGTTCTCAATTGGTCTTCTATTTTAATAGATTGACCATAGGGTATAATCCATTTTCCCTGGTCAATTTAGACATTCTTACTAGAAATTCCAATTTATCCAAGACATTTTTTCACTTAGTCTAATCTTTTATTGACTATTTGAGACTTGTTCTCACCAGATAAATGTATAAGGACTAGCATTTTATCAAATACTTTAAGTGAGATGGGGGGAAGGTAATCAATGAACTTCCATCCTTACAGTGACCTGGGAAGAAGTCGATGGAACAAAAGAGAAGGTAGAAGGTAGAAATGTACCTACCAATCATGATTGTTGGATAGTAAGGAGAGCACCCTGGTGGCAAAGGGATGAATGGGAAATAAGGCTGGAATGGTAGAAGAAAGGGGGATGATGTAAGAACCTTCAGCAAAGACTGAATGAATCCAGAGACATCAAGGTAAAGAATGTGGTTGCCACCATTCCATCTATGCAATTAGTGTCAAAGGGCAAAGAACTTTATGAAAAAGTCACAAAAGGTAAGGCCCCCTTTTAAGTTTCCCCCATGCCAGCCCTGTAGGGGAACCTCAATGCACTCACAGATTCCTGCCAGGAGTTCTGCTCCATTAATCCTACACTTGCAATTTTCCATGCTTTGACAAATAGTGCCCCATTTTTATTCCAAATATACTCTCCGTGTGATGAATTCCAAACCTAGAAGCCATGACAGGTGAAAGACTGGGGTGAAGGGGTGGGAGTGCTGGATTGTATGTGGTGGAAAGTGAAGGTGGAAGTAATATTTTTCTCAAAAGCTCTTCAGCTAAAAAGAGAAGGGGGAAATACTTTTAAAACCCTGATCAGGATGAAGGCTTCATATTGTCATCCTAGGCCTGATATAACCAGGGATACCTCGGGAGTAAGTACTTTTCCCCACCATCCCCAGGACTTGGGGCCTAAATCATTGCCTCTAGGGACAAGAGCAGAGCCACAGCTAGGAATTCTGACACCTCAGGCAAAATCAGTTGGAGGGAGCAACAGGGAATATAGCTCTATCAGAAAGTAGAAAGAGCTTCCTCCAGAAGTGATGATTTCCCACTCATTGGAAGTCTTCCAAATGAGCTTGAATGACCACTCAACAGGCATCTCACTGTAGGGATTCCTGCCCAACTGCAGGTTGGATTCAATGGCCTTAGAGGTTCCTCCCAAATTCTTTGATCCAGGGACAGTCCACCACAGTCAGATGCACCAAGAAAGCAATGACCTATTCCCTAAAAGCCAACCCCAACCCTCGTGAAACATCCAAAGAATCCCAATCTCTAACTTCTTGGAAAAAGTTGAGGTAAGGTAGCAGATAAGGGGACAAGGCAGTTGGGGAAATCATACTCTAGACAAACGATGGGAGCATCTGGGGTGATGCTGCATGATTCCAAGATGGCAGAGGACTAAAAGGCATAAGGATGCCAGGTCAAATGACTTGGACCTTATTAAAATGAAGAGGTTGGACCAAATGATCTCTGAGCTCCTTCCAGATCTAGAAATGAATGTGAATGAAAAATTATTTAGTAGTGTGCCAGGCATTGTCTTAAGGACTGGGTAAGGTTGTGCTGGAGCCAATCCAAATCAACTTTTGAGATTGTTAAATTTTCAGAGTGAACATTTATACCTCAGAAATGGGCAAACCCTATAAATTGGGGCATTGTTTGTTGTTTTCTTGGTTGTATAGACTTTTTAAAAATGATGGAGAAAATGGAAATAATGTGGAGTATATCCCCCATTTCCCCCAAAGAGCTAGTTGTTAAACATTTGCCAGCATAAATTATCCTTGTCCTCAAGGAGTTCACATCCTAATTGGGAAAGACAACATGTATTGGGGGTAGAGGGAGGTTGGAAATTAGGAAAGGGATAATCAAGATAATCAATCTGAGAAATCAGAGAGGATCTTGAGTTTAACTATAGGAAAATCAATGGATATGCCCTTTGCAGAGGCAATGGTAGTGTTGATTTGATTACTTTTCTCAGAGGGGAAAAGTGGGAGGGAGTATAGAGAAGGAGATATACTTGTGGTCATAAGTAAATGACAAGATAACCTAGACATCCAGCTTGATGGGATGGTCTTGATCTGTGAGCCAGTGAGATAGAGTCTCCATTCTACATCTGCTGTCCTGACTGGTTGCAATTCCATGGAACAAGATGCCCCTCCCAGGATAAGTTCATCATTTCTAAACTCACCACTATACTGCCAACTCCAACCAGAATTATTGCCACTTCCCTTAACCTCCTCTCCCCTCTGTTTGGGGGCTAGAAAGTGGAGTACCAAATTTCTCCCAAAGTCTTTCTTTATAGAGGACAGAAGCTGGACTTTCAGGTCACTCTACTCTGAATCTGTTGTTTTGTCTTGTTCTAACTCCAGGGAAAAGATGCCCCTGCACCAAGTTCCCCCTGATGTCTTGTCCCCACTTCTACTCCACAGCCTGGAACATAGAAGGTTCCTCCTCCTCTTCTTTAAGTCCTTGGGTTCTCCCTTGCACACCCACCATGTGCCTCTCTATCGCCCTCTGTGTGATATTCCAGTTATCATCTCCAGTCATCGAGATCTGTATCTGGCCACTGGACCCAGATGACTCCAGGGGAGAAAATGAGGCTGGTGACTTTTGCACAACCCTCCCTCCCTGTAATCCAATGCATTTGTATGTTATGGCATCACCTCCCTTTGCCATGATCCTCTTTAAGAATGAAAGACAAGCAACAAAGTGTGATATTCATTTTTGTCTTCCTTAGAACCTACTCGTAGGACATAGGTACTGTTATTATCCCCATTTTACAGATGAGAAAACTGAGGTCGACAGAGGTGAAGTGACTTGCCCAGGGTCACACAACTAGTAAACCTCTGAGGATGGATTTGAACTCAAATTATCCTGATTCCACCCTCTATCCACTTGCCCACTTAGCTGCCTTGGCATAAAGTAGGTGCTAAATAACTTCTTTTTAATTGATTGATTGATTGGAGATGTATATGCTAGAAATCTAGACAAAGAATGTTAGAGCTGAAAGGAATTGAAGAGACCAGAGAAAACTGAGACCCCAGTAGGCATATGTAACATGGAGCAGTGAGAAATAAGGTTAGAGACTGTGTCTAGAGGTTAATCATATATAGTGGGGAGAGGAGGCAGAGAGCAACAGAAGGCTCAGATGTAGAGTTGAAAGGAACTACAGAAGCCATTTAAGCAAGATCCATCATTTAATAGATGAGAAAACTGAGGCCCAGAGAGGTCAAATCACTTGGACAAAGTCACACAGGTAAGTGGCAGTGACAGGATATAAACCCAGGTTCTCTGGTTATTGAAAAACCAGAGCACAAATAGATAGAACTGCACATAGTACAGTTCACAAACAAATACAAAACAATATAGAGAAGCTAAGGTCATATTCTTTGTGTTATGGTAGAAAGAGCACTGTATCTAGTCAAAGGACTTGGGGCCAAATCTTGGCTCTGATACTTATTACAAGTGTGAACTTAAGCAAGTAACTTAGTCTCCCTTGGCCTCAGTTTCCCCATTTATAAAATGAATGGTGCATGAGAAGGGAAGGGAAGGGAGAGAGAAGCATGGAAGGAGAGAGAGAGAGACAGGGAAGGAAGGGAGAGGAAAGGAAAGAGAGAGAAGGAAAGAAAAGAAAGGAAGTAACAGGAAAGAGAGAGAGGCAGGAAGGGAGAGAAAGATAAGAGGCATGAAATAAAGAAGGGAGAGAGTGAAAAGGAAAGGGAGAGAGACAGAGAGAAGAGAGAAACAGGAGAGAGACAGGAGAGACAGAGAGACAGGAGAGACAGAGAGGCAGGAGAGAAAGAGAGAGAGAGAGAAAGAGAGAGAGAGAGAGAGAGAGAGAGAGAGAGAGAGAGAGAGAGAGAGAGTTCACTCGCAGACTCAGAAAAAGGCTCATAGAAAGTGGCACTGAAGTCAGAAGAGACCTGTTCAAATCCTGGTTCTGCCAGTTCTACTATCATGACCTTGGGAAAATCATTTAATTTTTCTAAACCTCAGTTTCTTCATCTGTAAAATGAAGAAGTTGGAACAAATGATTTATAAGGTCTCTTCCATCTCTAATTCTAGGATCCTATAATCCTACTTAGTGATCCAAGACGAATTTTGAAGGAGGTTTGGACTCTAGGAAATGAAAGTGAGGAGATATGGGTGGGGGTGGGGGAAAGGAGGAGGGAGACAGCTTCCTGTGAAGAACAGCTCATTCAAAGGCACAGAAGCAAGAGTCAGAGCATTATGTACAATAAACAACAAATCGTCCAGTTGACAGAAACAGAGAGTTCTTGAAGGTGAGTAATGAAAAATAAGACTGGAAAGGTAGGTTCAAGTCAGATTGAAGTGGACTTTAAATGCCAAGCCAAGGATTTTGTATTTTATAATAGATGAAATGAAAACCTGCAGATTTTTTGAGTAGAGGGGTGACATGGTAAGATCAGTGTTTCAGGAATATCCATTTGGTAGCTGTGTGGAGTATGGATTGAAAAGGGGAGAGACTGGAGGCAGGGTGATCAAGGAGGATGCTATCACCATAGACCAGACCAGACGTGTTGAGGGTCTGAACTAAGATAGAGGCTTTGTGAGTAAGGAAGGGGACAGATGAGAGAGGTGTTGTGCAGGCAGAATGGACTACATGTGACAACATATAAGGGGACTGAAGGAGAGGGAAGAGCCAAAGATCATTTCAAGGTTGTAAATCTGAGTGATAACAAGGATAGGGATACCTTAAGGAGAAATAGGGGAGTTTGGGGGATGGGTTTGGGAGGACATTTAATGAGTTCTGTTTTAGACATATTGAGCTTGAGATGTGCGTGTGATATCCAAATGGAGATATCCAGCACCTTATACCTCCCAGATTACCTTGTATCAATTTTTTTATACACTTGTGTATAAAATGGCCAATGACAGCCCAGTCCTTAGACATTGACCAGATTTGCTCTTCCTGATAAGTTATGCAGAATATGAACAAAGAGCTCATGTCTGATTCCAATCCAATATGTAGAAAATTGGAAACCAATTTCTAGCCATGTGTGGCTGAAAAGCAGATACTGTATGATGCCTAAAAGTTTCCTATTTGGCATCAGAGACAGAAAAACCAAGTGACTCAGGAAATTTTGAGCTGGAACTGAGTGTACATGCAAAAGGGATGACGCATTGTTCTCCCAGTCTCTTTATCTTCTTGGAGGCAAAAGAAGTAAAGACTGAGGGAAGCAAGGATGGGCAAGTGGCTACATTCTCCCACTCACATCCATGAGCACATAGTGCTTCTGTTTCTTTTGGGCTTATTCTTTCCCAATATTAAATGACTCATAATTCTGAGAGGGGTGCATCTAGGTAACTATGTAAGTTCTGGGGAACTTGAGAGTCCAGGAGAAGTCCTAATCATGACTGGAGGTGGTAGCAGTGGTTACCAGAGCGGTATTGGCCAATGACACAGGAAGTGCCTCGTTGCTCTTTGTCCTTCATTCTTGAAAAGGACCAAGGACATGAGAAAGAGGAATTGAAAGTGAACTGGATTTAAGTGAGGCAGAGTTACACGAAGTCACTCTCTCCTCCAGAGTCATATGGACCCAGTGGCAAGACATAGATCTGGACAACTGGAGATTACTACCCCAGATGCAGTGGGAGACCTTGGCCTTTTTAAGCTAAGGTCTTTTCCAGGTCTCAGTTTGTGTAAGGCAACACCCCTTCAGTGATTAAGCCTAGGTAAGACATGACAAAAATGGCCTCTTTTACCTACAAAAGGAAGGAAGGAAGGAAGGAAGGAAGGAAGGAAGAAAGAAAGAAAGAAAGAAAGAAAGAAAGAAAGAAAGAAAGAAAGAAAGAAAGAAAGAAAGAAAGAAAGAAAGAAAGAAAGAAAGAAAGAAAGAAAGAAAGAAAGAAAGAAAGAAAGAAAGAAAGAAAGAAAGAAGGAAAGAAAGAAGGAAAGAAAGAAGGAAGGAAAGAAAGAAGGAAAGAAAGAAGGAAAGAAAGAAGGAAAGAAAGGAGGAAAGAAAGAAGGAAAGAAAGAAAGAAAGAAAGAAAGAAAGAAAGAAAGAAAGAAAGAAAGAAAGAAAGAAAGAAAGAAAGAAAGAAAGAAAGAAAGAAAGAAAGAAAGAAAGAAAAAGAAAGAAAGAAAGAAAATCTGGGAGGGGAAGACCCTCAGGGTTTCTGGCCAGAACAGAAAAATTGTTGAGCTAACAAAACCCAAGCAATGACCAAGACTTGGGTTGGGAGTCCATCATTAGCCAATCAGTGAGAGTCAGAGTGATTTGGGTTTAAGGCATAATCAAATAACTCCATTTGAATTCCAATGACTTTATCAATGCCTGGTTTTCTAGAGCTCCATTTTGAGAAATTTATATTCCTTGTAATGTTTTTCCCAGGTGTCTGTTTGTCTGAGGCAACACACATTCAGTGATTCAAGGCTGGGTAAGAATAAATGTTTACTCCTTGGGTTTAGTTTTTTTTCCAATCTTTAAAAAAATACTATTTTATTCTGACAGAGGAGCATCCAGGTGGCCATGTGAGTTCCAGGGAATCTGAGGTTCCAGGAGAAGTCCTACTAATGACTAGAGATGGTGGCAATGGCTATCAGAGTAGCAGTGGTCAATGACAGAGAAAGTACCCACAAGTAGATATAAAAAGACAGGCATCTGGGCATAGCAACAGAGGAGGGCATTATGATCTCTTATGACAGAAAGACATGTCGAGTATGGACTCTGAAGAGAAGCTGACTCTTGGAGTCCAGAAGAAAGTATAGCACTTTGGGGGAGCCAGAGGGGGAATCTTTATAAGGACTCTACAATTAAAGAGAAGAACTTTTAGAGCCAGGAATTAGGAGCCACTCCTTTGACATACATGTTACGTGTATACCTACCAGTCTACCTGAACTAAAAGCCCACTCCTGACAATAAACTTGTCCATGCAATGAGAGATGCATTATCCCTGGGTAGGACACTATTTTGTGTTTACTATTCCTGCTGAACCTTCTCAGTAAATCCCTTTTTGAAAAATTAAACTCTGCCTAACTTATTGTTAATGGGGAGCACACTTATAAGTGACAGTAGTAGAAACTCGACTCTTAAGGATTATATCTAGAATTCAAAGGTAGAAGTAGTCAACTGCCCTCCCTCTGGGGAGTCCAACTTGCAAGGAAAACTGTTGAGAGAGTAGCCCACAGGAGATACTCCATGTATATATGTACATGTGGTCTCTTATCAAAGTACAAGCACCCTAATAAAGGCAGAGACAATTTCAGTTTTGTCTACAAATGTTCTAAGAATAGAATTTAGCACACAGTAGGAGCTTGATAGAGCTGACTAACTGATTGATTGATTGATATGGAACCAGAATTCAAGAGACTGAAGCTCACTATATAGATTTGGAAGTCATTGGCATAGATATTATAATGGAACCCTTAAAAACTAATGAGATCATCAAAGAAAAGAGTGTAGAAAGGGAAGAAGGCTTAATGAATACACATATGCTTTCAATTTTCGTTGACTGATCCAAGGAAATAATTTCCAGAGTGATGAAAGGGGTATGGAACTCCCTTCCTTACATATGCAGGATATGCTACTTATTTAGTCTACACAAGGAATGTCTTTTCTGACATGGAGATTTTAATGCAGATTCAGGGACACTTTAAAATTTCTCCATGAAATGGGAAATCTGTCAGTGGTCCACAGATCGTGAACTATGGGACCCTATGATTCGCCAGTTCTATGATCCTGTCACATCCCATTGGAACTTAATGATCCCACCTTTGACATCTGAAGGCTAGTGATAAATCACGTGTGCATGACAACTGGATTGACCTCAAAACTCTTCATGTTTCCACCGAGATATCCAGGCTGCAATAATATTGTAAAGTTATTTGTGTTCAGCAGACCCATGACCACAGAAGCCACTGAGGCCCACAGCAAGTATTGCCCAGCCCCAGTTAGACTTCTGGAGCCAGTATGCCTAAGACTCCAGTGCCAATGACCACAGAGACTTCAGCTATGCATGCTTTTGCTAGAGTTCACTGGGCCAGAGGGAGCCATTAGCCAGTGTCTCCCTGCCTAACCAGGAAGAAATTCATCTACCAAAAACTCCATTGTGAAAGAATCCTCTAGCCCTTTCTCTCAGCATACATCAGTCAATTCCTATCTATGTTTTTTTTAAGAAAATCAAGGCTATACTCACTCCACCACTGGGGATTACATTTTTAAAATGTAGAAACCATTCTTACTTCATGAGCCATACAAAAACAGATGGTGGGCTATAGATGACCAACTCTTACACTAAATTCTTTGATGACAACATAAGGTAGTATTGTGTTCCAATCTTTTTCTTTCAAATGCTGGTGTCTCCATCTTACTTAGGCTGGAAGTTCAGAGGTTACTCAAAGGCCTAATCCCACCACTTAATGGCATGGGAGCTTTGACTTGCTCCATTTCCAACGTGGGCTGATTTGCCTGGATCAACTGGTGCTTACCCAAGTGGACTTAGGGGTTCCGCTCAGTGGGATCTTATTCATGTCATGCTTCATGTGGACACTTGATTAAGCATAGCCCACTATTTCTCAGAACTCCCAAGAATAGTCATGAGATCCTCCAGCCTCAGCCTACCAGGTAGCTGAGATGACAAATCATCACACTTGGCATTGCACAACATTCTAGGGGACAAATTTTAGAAAGCACTTTATGGGTAAACTTGAAAGCATCCGCAGGAGGAGAGCTAAGATGGTGCATTGTGCTATACACACTTCTACTGAAGGAGTCAGTTAGCCTCGAGAGGAGAGGGTTCAGGGGTAACATGATAGCTGTCTTCAGTTATTTAAAGGGTTGTCACATGAAAGAGGAATTATTTGGGCTCTTCTTAACCCCAACAGGGAGAAATATAAGCAACGGATAAAAGATGCACAGAGATAAACTTAGGCTTAAAGTAAGGAAAATTTTCCTAATAATGACAGCTATCCCAAAGGGGAAAGAGCTGTCTCAGTATGTAACATGTTTCCCCTCCCTGCAGATCTTCAAGTAGAGCCTGATTGGCTACTTATTGAGGATGCTGCAAAGGGAATTATTCTTAAAATAAGATTTTATTGTTATCTTTTGTTATTACATCACCTACCTCTTCCATCAGAAAAGTGAACAGAGCACTGGACTTGGGAGTTGAGAAGACCTAAGTTCAATGCTTTCCTCAGAAATTTACTAGCTTAGCCTTTATCAGCCTCAGTTTCCTCCAATGTAAAATGAGAGGGTTAGACTTGATGATCTCTAAGATCCCATCCATTTTAAAATCTATGATCCTATAACTCCCTTTCTCCCTTCTAGAGGGTCATCCCTTATTATAAAAATTTTAAAGGGGGAGGGAAAAGTTTAGTAACATATCAAAAAAGGACGACATTAAAGGACCACCTCTGCAAAGAATCTGGGGGCATGAGGCACTTTTCATACCCCTTCTTTGGGGCTGGACTGAGGGAACAGTAATAGCAGCTGACATTTGTATAGTACCTACTATGTTCCAGGCACAGTGCTCAGTGTTATCTCATTTTGCTCTCACAACAACCTTGGGAGGTAGGTGCTGTGATTATCCCTATGTTACAGTTGAGGAAACTGAGACAGACAGAGGTTAAATGACTTACCCAGAGTTACAGAGTCAAGAGTCAGAGGCCTTCTTGACCTCAGATCTGCACTGAAGTCTTCCTGACTCATGACTTGTACCACTCTCCACCGTACCACTTAGTTGCCCAATTTGTGTTCAGTTACTGTTCACTCATTTCAAGTCATGCCCAATGTTTCATGATCCCATTTGAGGCTTTCTTGGCAAAGTTACCAGAGTGGTTTGCCATTTCCTTCTCCAGCTCATTTTGTAGATAAGGAACTGAGAGTTTCTTTGGGTTAAGTGACTTGTCCAGGGTCACACAGCTAATAAGGGTCTAAGGCTGGACTGAAACTCAAGAAGATGAGTCTTCCTGATTCCCGTCGTGGCTCTCTATTCCACTGCTTCACCTAGCTGCTGCTTAGGTTTGACTAGATGGCCTCTAAATTCTCTCCCAACACTAAAATTCTATGATTCTGTAACTCCTGGCCAACAGCAAGCTGCCATTTTGTATCTTGTGTAAGTATCATCTCAGCCACTGAGCAATGATTGAAAGTCATTCAAAAGATAGAAGAGAAGGCCCTGTAGTCCATAGGACTGAGATACAGCTCCACCAGGCCAAGGCAATGGATTTGAGTCCAGTTACCTTCCTTTCTTTCCCTTACACTTCTCCATGGGGAGAGAACTGGCTGCTTCTTCCAAGTCAGAAGCAATATCCAGGAAACCAAGACTGTGCATTATTGGGAGGTAATTGGGTTCCATAGAGGAAAGCATACTCCTTTCAGATGGAGCCAGGTAGCAGTAGATTCTGGTGGAATAAAAAAGCAATATCCCTAATGTTTCTTTAAGCACTTCTGATTGAATCATGGTTTTATGAGAGCAGGTTGAAGAACAGTTATTTTTATCTTAGCACTTCCTATTCCCTGCTCTTAGCCTGTTCCTCCACTCCTACCCAAGAAAGACACAATAAATTGCAGTTTTTCTCACCCTACCCACCCCCCTACACCAGACAAGGATGGAAGGACTGGGTCTGGGACTGTCTTGGCAGCCCTTCAACTAATATAAATTACGTGTAATTCATTGAAATGAAATTCCAAGATATGCAGTTCATTAAGCCCTTTAATTAGGAAGGAGATTTTGGCCTTCACTTTCAGACCCTCATCAGTACCCAGGAGAGGCCTATGCAACACTATGATTACAACTAACCAATTCATCCATTAGTAGTTGGTTCTAGGGCACTAGAGGTCTTTTTTTTTGCCTCCTAGAAGGCACAAGTCCATCTTCTCTGTCGCTGCAGAGCCATCATCAGGGGCCAGGCCCTGGGCTACATGTATATGAATTACTCAGATCAAGACATAGGGCCTTATGATCTGACTGCACCAGTTTCTAGCTGGGATGATTGAAAGCACCTTCATAGCTTGGACTGTTTTTCACTTTCTCTATCTCCCAGTGTCTATTACATGACCTTAAAACAGTAAACAAATATTAACTTAATGGAATTTTTTCCCAGCACTAAACAGCATCATAGGGTCATAGATATCTAGAGTTAGAGACCTTCTAGTCCAAGTACCTTATTTTACAAAGGAGGAAACTGAATCAGAGAAGTTCATATACTAGCCCAAGAACACACAGCTGCTGCAAAACCCAGGATCTCAAACCATTGTCTTTAGGATTCTGAAATCAAACAATCATATTAGCCAGTATGTCTAGAGCACTTTTAGATATCCAGAGGGCTTTACATATTTTATTTTCTTTGGTCCTCACAACAACTCTGTAAGGTAGATATTATCCCAAATTTACAAAGGAAACTGAGGTTCACAAAGGCTAAAAGATTTATCCACCTTCCTGACCACTCCATCTCAGTCTTCTTTGTGTGATTTTCTTCTAGGTCATTCTCAGGAACTATGGGTGTTGCCCATGGCTCTGACCTGGAGTCTCTCTTTCTCTATTCTGTTTTCTTTAGTGATCTCATCAGTGCCCACATGTTCAATTATCATCACAAAGCATATGATGCTGAGATCTATTTTTCCTGCCATAGCCTCTCTTCTGTCATTCAGTCTCACATCTCCTGCTGGCTATTGGACATCTTGAGGAGGCTGTCCCATAAATGTCTTAAACTTAAACTTAAATGTCTTAAACTCACTATGTCCAAAAATTGAACTCATTATCTTTCTCCAAAATAATCCTTTCCCTCTTCTGAATTTCCATCTTATTACCAAGAGCACCACCATCTTCTTAGTCACCCAGACTCACAACCTAGAAGCCATCTTCCACTCACCCCCTTTGCCTAATTTGTTTCCAAGTCCAGACAATTCCATCTTTACAATATCTCTCCTGTATTCCACTCTCCCTTCTCTCCTAGGATACCCTGATGGGATCCCTTATCACATTATGCCTGGACTATTTTAGTAGCCTGCTGGTTGGTCTCCCTGACTCAAGTATCTCCTCTGCAGTCCATCTTTCCTTTAGCTGTCAAATTGATCTTCCTAAAACACAGGTCATGACATTTCAACCTTACTACTCAATAAACAGCAATAATTCCATATTATCTCTAGAATCAAATATAATGCCATTTGGCTCTTAAAAACCTTCAAGATCTGCCTCCCCCTTCCAGTTTTCTCATGTCTTACACACACACACACACACACACACACACACACACACACACACACACACACACATGATCCAGTTACACTGGCCTCAGGACTAAGCATTTTCACTGGCTATTAATTGTGCCTAGAATTCCTTCCTTCCTCATCTCTCCCTCTTGGTTCCCCTTCAAGTGTCAGATAAAAACCCACCATCTGCAAGAAGGCTTCCCCATTCCTACTTAACTTTAGTGCCTTCCTTCCCTCTGAAATTATCCTCAATTTTTCCTATACATAGTTTGCCTATATCTACTTATTAATATGCCATCTCTCTCTTTAGAATGTCAGTTCCTTGAGGGTAGAAACAGTTCCTGTTTTTCTTTGTACCTCTATCCAGAGGTTAGTAGAGTAGCTGATATACAGTAGGCATTTAACAAGTATGTTTGTTGACTTGGTTTAAATTGGTAAGGGGCAGCTAAGTGGCACAGTGGATAGAGGGCTGGGCTTAGAGTCAGAAAATCTCATCTTCTTGAGTTCATATCTGACCTCAGACACTTACTAACTCTGTGACCCTGGCAAGTCACTTAACTCTGCTAATGTAAAATCTGCTCTGTAAAATGAGAAGGAAATGGCAAATCCCTTCAGTCAAGAAACCCCCACAGAGTTGGACATGACTGAAAAAAAATGATTCAACAACAACAAAAATTTGGTAAAATCGACAAAAATATCTGAAATCTGAATCTGAACTCAGGTGGGTCTTCTTGAATTCAAGTCCCACAGTGCTACATAATAACAATATAATTTATGAGTACAGGGTCATTGATTTAGAGCAAGAAGGAATCTCAGAGTCCATATGGTCCATATCCTCATTTCACAGATGAGAAAGTCAAGATAAATGATTTGTCATATATTCCATAGGTGATAACTGACAGTGGCAGGATTTGAACTCAGGTTTTTTAACACAAAGATTAATGCTCTTTCTACTGTAACCACAGCTCCTTTGAGGTCTACAAAACTTTTTGTTTTACACAATCTCTGAAAGTTATATTGGTGCAAGCATTACTATTCCCATTTTACAAATGAGAAAACTGAGGATCAGACCGCTCATAAATTTTCAAGAAAGAAAGATCATTAGATGCCATAGAGTTCAATCCCTTCATATTGGAAAGAAAAACTGATGATGAAACTAAGGTCCAAAAAAGTAAGCTCAAAATCACCCAGGTAGAAGAGCAAGCAATAGAACCCAGGTCATCCAACTAGATCCATGTTTCAGGTTGCATAGCTAATAAACGTCAGAGCTGGGTCTCCTCTCTATCAATCTGATCTTCACTCATGTGCATGGAATCTAACATTTTCTATCACAGGATAGGAGAGCACAGAGCCTTCCATTCCAATCCCATGGTAACTCTCAGTAGCCTTAACCATGATGGCAATTTGCCTCTAATCAGAATTGACACTGGCGCCTTCCTCAGCATTTGTTTCTCAGAATAAGTGAGGCTCTGAGGAGGCAAATTCAATAAACATGGACAATCCAATTGTGTGCTGTGTGCTGGCAACATCTGTCCCTTCTCATCCAGGAAAACTGCCTTTAGAAATAATGGTCCAACCAATAGGCAGCCAACACCCTTGATTCTCTAGGTTTTTGCTTCCATTTGCTCTCCTACAACACACACAGGTCAAGCCTAATCTCTGGCCAGGCCCATCATAGTAGGATCCTGTTAGGTATTAGAAGCAAATCTTGCTTATTTACAGGGTCCTCTCACCCTGTTCCTCTCAGCAAGTTCGGAAAGATCTCATCCAATAGACTTTTTAAAGCGCATTAATTGACATTGTTAGGGAAATGTTTGCCTTCATCTACCTTTACTGGTGAGTTTGTCACCACTGGAGAATCATTGTAGATGTTTGTCTTTTGTTGTCATAAAGGGCCATGACATGAGGGAGGTGATTCCATGACATGCAAGTGAATTGGATTTAAATGAGGGAGAACTGCAAAAAGTCACCTCCTTCACTTTCTCCTTCAGAGCCATCTGATAGAGAGGACAACATGAGGTGGCCCAGGAAGTAGAGGAAGACCTTGGCCTTTTCAAGCTATGACCTTGCAGGTCTCAGTTTGACAGAGGCAATGCCCATTTGGTGATTAAGGCTTAATAAGAAATGAGGGGGAGAATGTGCTCTGTACTAAGTCAAAAAAGATCAATCTGGGAGGGGAAGACCCTCAGAGTTTCTAGCCAAAACAGCATGGAATGGCATTACCTCTCTGATATCATGGTCCTGTTCAAGAAGAAAGGTCAAACAGCAACTTCTGTGAGTAGCAAAGGAGCAGTCCACTGGGGACCAAACTAGAACTGGCCAGTTGGACAACATGACTTTCCTTCTTTCTTTCTTTTTCTTCCTTCCTTTCTTTCTTTCTTTCTTTCTTTCTTTCTTTCTTTCTTTCTTTCTTTCTTTCTTTCTTTCTTTCTTTCTTTCTTCCTTCCTTCCTTCCTTCCTTCCTTCCTTCCTTCCTTCCTTCCTTCCTTCCTTCCTTCCTTCCTTTCTTTCTTTCTTTCTTTCTTTCTTTCTTTCTTTCTTTCTTTCTTTCTTTCTTTCTTTCTTTCTTTCCCTTCCTTCTGTCCACTTAGGGCATCACACTCTTACCTATGGGTGTTCTGCCCAAAGAGAATGTAAATTTTAATCTCTGAAACTATTTTTTCTTAAATACCAGCCTTAACCCCAAATCACTCTGGTTCTCATTGATTGTCCAACAGTAGGCTCTAGGCCAAGCCCTACTTGATCATGTTTTGGTCCCTGATTGGCTCAGAATGAATGTAAATTGCAATTGTTTCTGTTTTGGCCAGAAACTGAAGAATCATAGTATCTCAATGAATCAATCAACCAATATTGATTAAGTACCTAATATGTGGACAATATTCTCTAGGTGCTGGAAGGATTCTCAAAGGTCTTCCAATTCAACCCATATCTGAACAAAAATTCCTTGTATAACCACTCTCCCCTGGTGTGGAGAGCTAGTACCTAGCATGGAGATCAAAGTATTAAATGTGCTAGGAAAATAAACAAAATAAATAGGTGGAAGAGAAAAAGGAAGAGGGAGGGAGGGATAGATTGAATACATACATAAATACTCAATATACAAGGACAGAAAATGGACTTGGAATTAATTGATATGAGGAATTTCCAGCTGAGGAAACTCCCTTTATCAATGTAGGTCAGCACCTACTCTGAAGATTATATAGTCTTACATAGTGTGTAGGGCATTTAAAGGTTATAATTTGTCCAGAGTCAGGGAATAATACATTTGAGGAGGGATTTGGACACCAGTCTTCCTGGCTTCAAGGCCAGTTATACCATTACACCACATTGCCTCTCATCAAATATTTATCCATAAAAAGAATATATAAACCTGCATGTAATATACCCTATATGTAAATATACATACATATTCATGTGTGTACGTGAGTTACAAAATCTCAGATTTGGAAGGGACCTCAGAAACTGTCCAGTCCAACCCATTCCTAAACCAAAGGTCCCTTCTATAATAATCCTGAAAAGAGGTCATCTAGGACCCACTGGGATCAAAAGTTGGTTATTTATTGCTGATAGAGATAAGGATGTTGTACGTATTAGGAAAATACAAAATATTCTTCGAACATGGAAAAGGTTATAGAAAGCAAGGGAGAGATACTACATACATATATGTATATGTATAAATATATGAATACAAGGTATGTTATATAGATAATATATAATGTATCTAGAAAAAATACATAGACGTAAATATGCATATATGCATGACTTCTAGAGCCATTACATCAACTCATACTCACACTAGCATGTTGGAGATCTTCAGGATAATGATTACTTCTCTTATTAAGTCTCTAGAGGTAACCTTGAGGGGTTGTGACTTCTAGTACTGTAGTTCCTGAGCCCCTGCCAGTATGTTCCCCATTATCTATCAACCATTAGCTTTTAGAAAAGGGATTTGCTAAGAAGTCATTATAATAATAGTAAAAAAAAAAAAAAAAAAAAAAACCACCATCCTCTCCAAACCAGTACCTGTGGAGAATGCACTCAAACTTAAGGTACAATGATAGTGAGGCATGCCTGTAAAAATATGTACACATAGATGTGTGCCCAAAGGGTAGCTCAAAACTCCTGGACCTGGGAGTCCTTTCCATTTATGGAGTCTTCATTAGGTTCCCCTTAAGAATACCTTTTTGCTAAGCTGGTCATCTGCTGCTGGATCTGGCTACTCCACAGGTTCCAGTGTTTAAGGACCTTTGAAAAAAAGTAAAAAAAAATAAAAAGGCACATTTGCACTACATTATCTAAATTATATAGAAAAAATCCTGGAATTGTGCTTTGCTTCTTTGTTAGCCTGGATTATCCATCTGATTCTGGTGCACTCCTCCAACTCTGCTCAAGTGCCAGGGAAGGAGAAAATGCCAACTGTCACCCAGATGCTATAGTGGATCCTCTCTGGCTCAGTTTATGGTGGGCTACACTGCTTAGTTGTCACTCTAAAAGCTCTCCAGACATTGAAATGCCTACAAGGTCACTGGTCACCCTGACTCCTGTGGTTACTGCGGCTAGCTCAGGTGGATACTGCCACCAATTACAGTCACCCGTAGGTCTCCTGGGAAATTCTGATGAGTTCTATTATGAAACAGAATATCATATGCTCACAGACACAAACCATGTAGGAGAAAAAGCAATCACTCTTTTTTCCACTTAGCAATTCACAGTAGTCCTTGCCTCATTCAGAAAACAGACTGAGAGATCAATAGGTTGTCCCTCTCCTATGTGTAGTCAGTTACAGCTCAGCATCTCTTAAGCTGTAATATCCCTAGTTCTTTCTACCAACCCTTATGTGACATGATGATCTCAAAGGCCTTCAACCAACCAACCTTTCATTAACTACTTACTATGGGCAAAACATTTCAGTAGTTACTCAATAGGAAAGTATATGTAGAACCTACACAGAATTGTATGCAGTCGTGGGGAGGGAGGGGGGTAGTGGGGGGTGGGTGTGGGGGGGATAAAATCTCAATTGTATGGCAGTGATTGTTACACATTAAAAAATAATAATAATAAAATAAAAAAACATTTCAGTAGTTATTAAGAATACAAAGACAAAAGCAATACTGCCCCATCCTTGAGAAATTTACATTCTAGAAGGAGAGACAGTATGTAGACAATAGGCATATAGAAGAAACATACAAAGACACAAAGATCTTGGATGAGAAGACATTAGCAGATAGAAGAATGATTGATTGATTGACATAAGTAGATCATAGATGACAGATATATTGATTAATGTAGCTAGATAAGAGATGACAAATTAACATATAGATTAACTATAAGCTTATATTTTAGTTTATTATATTGTTATATTATACAGCTTTATAAACTATAATATATTAATATATTACATTTATAATAACATATATTAAGCTATATGTCAGTGATAACCAGTGAGAATACAAAGACAAGTCAAAGGAAAGACAATCCCTGCTCTCAGGGAGCTTACTTTCTAATGGGTGAAAACAACACATAAAAGGGAACAAGAAAGTGTAGGAGTAGAGAGAGTACAGCTATAAAAATAATCTAGATTCTAGAGTCATGGACTGAGCCAGGTTAAAAGGTAAGCATGGCTGATACAGTACTTCTTTTTTTTATTTAATTTTATTTTTTTTTAATGTTTTACAATCACTGCCATAAAATTAAGACTTTATCCCCCTCACACCTACCCCCCACTACCCCCCTCCCTCCCCACAACAGCATACAATTCTGTATAGGTTCTACATATACTTTCCTATTGAGTATGTTTTCACTATAGTCATGCTATGTAGTCGAACTAAAATAAATGGAAGAAATCATATAACAAATCAAAACATAATACACAAAAACACACACACACACAAACGTGATCTGCTACATTCTGCAAATGACTTCCATATTTCTTTCTCTGAGTGTGGAAGGCATTTTGCCTTAGAAAACCATCATTGGGATTTTTTTTTAAATATGTTCTTGCATTATTATGAAATTCCAGGTCTACCAGAAAAAACTCTCGCACACTGTGGTCGTTGCTGTGCACAAAGTTCTCCTGGTTCTGCTCCTTTCACTCAGCACCAGATCATATAAGTCCTTCCAGGCCTCCCTGAAGTCTTCTTGTTCATCATTTCTTATGGCACAATAGTACTCCATTACATTCATATACCATAATTTATTCAGCCATTCCCCAGTTGATGGACATCCCCTTGACTTCCAGTTTTTGGCAACTACAAAGAGTGCTGCTATAAATATTTTTATACATGTCGGACCCTTTCCCATTTTTATGATCTCTTGGGGATACAGTCCTAGTAGCAATATTGCTGGGTCAAAGGGTATGCACATTTTTGTATCCCTTTGGGCATAGTTCCAAATTGCTCTCCAGAAGGGTTGGATGAGCTCACAGCTCCACCAACAATGAATTAGTGTTCCAACTCTCCCATATCCTCTCCAGTATTTATCATTTTCTTGTTCTGTCATGTTTGCCAATCTGATAGGTGTGATGTGGTACCTCAGAGTTGTTTTGATTTGCATCTCTCTAATCAATAGTGATTTAGAGCATTTTTTCATATGATTATAGATATCTTTAATTTCTTACTCTGAAAATTGCCTGTTCATATCCTTTGACCATTTATCAATTGGGGAATGACTCGTATAGTTATACATTTGAGTCAGTTCTCTATATATTCTAGAAATGAGGCTTTTATCCCCAAGCTTAGCCGTAAAAATTCTTTCCCAATTTACTACATCCCTCCGAATTTTGGTTGCATTGGGTTTGGTTGTGCAAAAACTTTTTAGTTTAATGTAAGCAAAATTATCCATCTTGCATTTCATAATGCTTTCTATCTCTTCTTTAGTAAAAAAATTTTCCCTTCTCCATAAATCTGATCAATACACTATTCCTTGCTCCTCTAGTTTATTCATGGTATCAATCTTTATACCTAAGTCATGTGCCCATTTGGACTTTATTCTTGTATACGGTGTCAGGCATGGGTCTATGCCTAATTTCCGCCACACTGTTATCCAGTTTTCCCAGCAATTTTTGTTAACAGTGAGTTCTTATCCCAGAAGCTGGGGTCCTTGGGTTTATCAAACAGGAGGTTGCTATATTCCTTGCCTACTGTGTCTTGAGTGCCAAGTCTATTCCACTTGTCTACCTTTCTGTTTCTTAGCCAATACCAAGTGGTTTTGATAATTGCTGCTTTATAGTACAATTTGAGGTCTGCTAGCCCTAGGCCACCTTCCCAAGCATTTCTTTTCATTAGTCCCTTTGATATTCTGGACCTTTTGTTCTTCCAAATGAATTTTGATATTATTTTATCCAGCTCTAGAAAATAATTATCTGATAGTTTAATTGGTATGACACTAAATGAGTATATTGATACAGTACTTCTTCAAATGATAGTTTCAGAGCAGAGCACACAGATAAAAGGAGGCAGCAACAGGAATGGCAATGTGCTAGTATGAGAAGGATTCAGAAATGAAGATAAAGGAATAATCCAGAGAGCCATGGGCTGAACCAGGTGTAGAAGGTGCTACTTGAACCTTCACCATCTTGGTTACTATACTCTGGACAGCTGCCAGTTCAATCAATGTCCTTCTTAACCTGTGGCATGCAGAACTTAACACAGCATTGCAAATGCACTGTGCCCTGGTAGGAGTATAGTAAGAGCATCACTTCCCTATCACATGCCCTTCTAGTACCTCTGAGGCCCTTTCTGGATTAATTATTGAAGAGGACTAAAATAGCATCACTACGTTAGAGTCAAGGTACAATGCATCCAACTATAGCTGATCAGATCAATAAGAGCTTGGAATGCTCTACCACAGGTCAGGTACAAATTGTCCATGTGAATATTTTGGAAGGAAACGTCTCTAGATTTGTGCATCTTGAGTTTTCCTTATGGTACTATGGTTCTGCTTTGATCCTAGAGCACAGTACCTTCTTTGGTGTGGCACAGAATGCTGGGTGGTCCTTTGCCAGCATCTCCCATGTAATGCAATTGAATCCAAAGTTCTTCAGAGAGATCTTGAGAGTGTCCTTGTATCGCTTCTTCTGACCATGTGAGCACCTACCTTGAGTGAGTTGTCCATAGAATAGTCTTTTAGGAAAGCCTTTGTTTGGCATTGGAGCAATGTGACCATCTCATTGGAGTTGAGTTCTCCTTAATAGATTTTGAATGCTTGGAAGTTTGACTTGAAAAAGGACCTCAGTGTCTAGTACCTTATCTTATCTTGCCATATGATCTTCAGAATCCTCTTAAGACAATTCAAGTAAAAGTAACTCAGTTTCCTGGCATGGTACTAGTAAACTATTCAAGTTTCACAGGCATATAACAACGAGGTTAGCATAATGGTCTACATTTCTTCTGACCATGTAAGCACCATCAGTTACAGCCAAAGCTAGCTCAGTATTTGGGAGATTCCAAAGGAAACTGGCACACAATACTGATGAACTTCTCCAGGAAACCAAATCTTGACAAAATTTTCCACAAGCCCTCATGACTGGTGGTATTAAAGGCCTTGGTCAAGATATTATGACCCTATAATACAACTTCCAATCGCTCTCTTAAATGCCACATCACACATTTGAGTCATACTGAGTTTGCAGTCCACTAAAACTCCCAGATCTTTTTCAGACATACTGCTACTTAACCATTGTCCCCTGTTTGAAACTTAGAAACTTTTTTAACTCAAATATGAGAATATGCATTCATCCCTACTAAATTTCTTCTTATTAGAATCAGCGCAAGATTCTGGTTTAGCTCTTCTTTCATTTTAAATCTATCACTCTATGTGCTATCTATCCCTCCTAGCTTTGTAATAAATTCATCATTTAGGTCGTGAACTAAGACATTCATTCAAACATCAAACAAGCCTTGGGCTAAACACAGATCTCTGGATTACACTGATGGAAACCTCCTTCCCAGTTGGCATTGGATTATTGGTCATAATGTTTTGGAGCTAGGTGGCATAGTGGATAGAGCACTAGGCTTGGAGTCAAGATGACCTGAGTTCAAATTTGACCTCAGAAAGTAGGTGGGGAACTCTGAACCAGTCACTTCACTCTGTCTACCTCACTTTTCTCAACGATAAAATAAGGACAGTCAGAGCATTTGCCATCCAGCTTTGTTTGTGAGTTTCAAATGAGATAATTATTCAAAAGCATTTAGTACAGCACCGGGCACATAGTAAGCACTATATAAAATTTAGCTATTGTTAGGACTATTATTTTTATTGAATCTGCTTATTCAACTAGTACTGAATCCACATGGCCATACTATCATCCAGACTACAGTTCTCCATCTTTTTTTTTTCATTGTTTTGTCCATTATTTTATCTATAAGATTAGTTTGCTGTAGAGGAATCTCACCACCCCAGAGCCTGCTCCCGGGCTGACATCTTCTTTTGCTTCTTAAATAGTCGGTGCCTGAGTTGTATCTAAATGGGAAAGGGAAGAAGCACTTATTAAGCACATACTATGTGCCAGGTGCCATGTTAAGTGCTTTACAAATATTTCATTTGATCCTCAAAATAAACCTGAAAAGTAGGTGCTATTACGATCCCCATTTTACAGTCGAGGAAACGAGGCAGACCAAGTAAAGTGACTTGCCAAGGGTCACCCAGCTAGAGCTTGGGGCCAGCAAATCTTCTTGACTCCAAGCCCACCACCCAATCCAAGCATAATGTAAATATTCCTAGGTAGGTCCATCCCCTTTTTACAGATACCACTGCCTGAGGTGTTCTCACAAGCCAAAGGGGGTTTCTGTTTCTCACACTCATCTTCCCTCTTTTTAGATCCAGTCACTGTGCCATCACCGCCACAGAAAAACAGCTTCCTCTATTCCTAAGCAGGTGGTGGGACTGAGTGGAAGTCAAGGCAAATTGTGGTATGTAGACACAATGGAATATTATCACTCCATTAGAAATGACAAATATGAAAAGTCTTTTTGTCAAAATGAATGAATATATGTATATCACACAATAAATCTATATAAAATAATAATACAAATATGTATATATATATGCTTATACATACAAATATAAAAATATGTGTAGAAAGAAGATTCTGGGAAATTTGAGAAATCATGTATTAATTGATATAGAGTGAGATGAGCAGACCCAGAAGAACAACTGATACAATAATTACAACAACGAAAAAAAAAGGAACAATGAAAACCTTCAGGACTCCCATCAAAGTGATGACCAGTGGGCGACTTAAAAAGACTGTGGATGAAGCACTCCTCTTACCTCTTTTCAGAGAGGTGGTGGGCCAGAGATGTAGAATGAGACACACAATTTCAGATTTATCCAAAGTGTTGTCTTGTTTTGCTTGACTAACAATAATAGCTAGAATTTCTATAGCACTTTGGGGTCACTAGGTGATCAGTGGATAGAGCACTGGGTGTGGAATCAGGAAGACTTCTTTCTGAGTTCAAATCTGACCTCAGACATTTGCTAGCTGTGCAACCCTGGACAATTCACTTAACTGTTTGCCTTAGTTCCTCCTCTCTAAGTAAGCTGGAGAAGGCAATGGCAAACCACTTCAGTATTTTTGCCAAGACCCCTAAATGGGGTCACAAAAAGTCAGAGGTGGCTGAAACAACTCAACAACAAAAATATAGTGCTATAAGATTTGCAAAGTGTTTTATTTACATCATCCTAATAATACTCCCAGGTGATAGATGGGTGCTATTATGATCTCCATTTTACAGATGAGGAAACTGAGGTCCAGAGAGGTTAATTGACTTGTCTAGATAGCTAGTAAGTGTCTGAGGCAGAATTTGGATTCCAGTCATCCTGATTGCAGGGCTAGTGCTATATGCACTCTGTCACCTAACTCCCTCTAATTTTATTATTAAGGATGACTATTTTTTGGAGGAAGATGTAATGAGTAGTGATAGAAATGAAAATTATTTTAGAAGAAAGGAGAGAACATCAATAAAGCACTAAGAATAGAGGAAATTCAGAAAGGGGACACAAATCTTGTTAAGTTTAACATATGGCTTTTCAAAGCTGTCTATCACTATTCAGTTTCATAAACTGACCACCTTTTTATTCTTTGGATAGTAAAGTCTTGGTGTTTGGTGATGACTGTCATTAATAGTCATTAAAGTCATAATAAAAAAGAAAAACAATCACAAAAAATAAGCTACCAATGTCATAGAAAAAGCACTGATTTCAGAGTCAGGGTCAAGTGTCATCTCAAAGTCTTATTAATCTCAGTGACCTAGCTCTTCTGAGCCTCAGTTCTCTCATCTGTAAAATGGTATCATAAGATTTAGAGTTGGAAGGGTCCTTAGAGACAAGACCAGACTACTTGTTTGACAGACAAAGAAAATTGAGGTCCAGAGAGGGGAAAAGATTTCCCAGTGTCCTACAGTTCGGAAATAGAGTGGTTGAAATTTGAACCCAGGCTCTCTGATTTTATATCCATTGTTCTCTCTATAATAGCATGTAGGGGATAATAAGGCCTGTTGGGATTGCTATGGGGAATGTGTTTTATAAACATCCAAGAGCTATCAGAATAGGAGTTATTATTTACCTGATGGGGTTGGCACATGGCCTTAGTATTCTAAAGACTGTTGGCCAATCCCCAATGTTTGGGTGACTGCCAAGTGGGCTGTGTGTTGGCTTGCATGATCAGTTACAATATTTGGCATATATCAGTTCCTGGACAATTGGTTCAAGGACTTGAAACAACAGCCAAAGGCTGCAGTGTCCAAAGGCTTCTGTGCTCACATTCAAGTGCTCAAGTACATACACACATACACACACACACAAGCACACATGGATGCACACACACATACACACATACCTTGCTGATTTAAATGCCGTCACTGAGGAGTGAGGAAAGTTATCCCTAGAAGAGTATTCAGACCCATTACTTAGCTGAAGGGCACCAGCTCCTTACTTTTTTATGGGTAACAAAGAACTGACAAGTCAAGTGGCTCCAACCATGTGGGTATAATAAATATTATATTATATATACAAGTGGCTAGTCAGTGCCTGCAGTCCCATCATTAGAACATAAATCCTTGACCATAGGTTTGGTGTTTGTTTCTAATTTTTAAAGTTTTAAAATAGAATTACTCTCAGTCAAGAGTATCATATTCATTTCTGGACAACACATTTTAGGAGAGACAGGTAGTGTGTTATAATAGTGGGCAAAGTACTGAGCATGAAACTGACTTTAGAATCATGAGACCTAAGTTCAAAGTCTGGCTCTGTCATTTACTGCCTATGGGACCTTGGGGGGAATCCTTTAATTTCTTTGTACCTGAGTTTCTTCATCTGTAAAATGAGGTCATTGGACTAAGATAGCTTGTATAGAGATTATACATTGTTGTTTGAAGGATGAACACTAGGGAACCAGGCCAGGGCTGAAGACAGGCACTATTGAGATGGGGAAAAGGAGACTGCCAGGGAAGGAAGGAACAAGGTGAATTAGCTTTGCCCACTTCACAGATTGGTCCAGACCTAATGACAGGTAAACTTTTTGCTGCTTAAATAAGCTATATGATAAAAGAGAGTAGATGAGGTCATATTCTCAAAGCCACATAGTAATAAGGCTGGCCAAAAAAATGTGCAGGTGCTGAGGTATTTTTTCATATTCAGCAAGGCTGTAATCCCCCTGTACAGAATCCATATTTCTCACTATGTCTCTGCCTTGTGCAAGACTCTAGAGATATAGCCAGTCTCAGAGTTAAGACTTATCTCACTTAGTGGATTTCATTGATTTGGAGCTGAAAGGGACCTTAGAAATCATCTCACCACTTTTTGTTAGGTGTGCAGAGAACTTTACCTGTGATTTTTTTGGTAGAGGGAACTCCCAGTGAGAGGACTCTTTCTACCATAGCATATCAGCACTGATTCAACAACTTGTGTTCTGAGCTGGGTTCTTAACTACTTTTCCATCATGGATTCCTTTTGCAATCTTGTGATACCTAGAATAAGACTTTTAAATGTGCAAAATAACATATATAGGATTGCAAAGGATAGTGAAAGTAAAGGTGTATTTTTTCCCATCTGAGTTCACAGACAATAAAAATCTATCCAAAGACCCCTGGGGCGGGGGGGCAACACTGAGAAGTGATATAATTTTCCTGGAATGACAGAGTGGTAGTTATCAGAAGCAGACTTGAGTCCAGGTTCTTCTTATTCCAAGGTCAATTCACTGTCCATTGTCTTCATCTCATCATAGAATCATAGACTGTCAGACCTTGGAATGGACCCTAAGGTCACCAATCTAAACTTTTCATTTAAAAGAAGAGGAAACCAAGAGCAGGCTGAAGATGGGGGGAGGAGGGCAGAGTGTATGGAGTTCAATAGAGTCGATTTGCACACAATCCCTGCCCAACCAGCCCTCAAACCAATTTCTCCCTGCATTTTCCATCTCTTTAGGCAACAAAGAGAGATGGAGATGGAGAGTTGGAATAGCATTAAAGATTCCACTATAAAGGGTAGTTTCCAGGGACCACACTCTCATCCCCTACTGATGAGATTTTTCAAAGGCTCAGCCGTGATGCTTTTGGATGACTCTTGGAATTCAGGTCCTTGTTGAATGAATATCAGGAAAATGACTAGGGAAGTAAGCACCAAGGTCAGTAAGTACTGTTGTTTTCCTAGATGATTAGGGGAGGCAGGGTATTAATGTATAAGGTATGGAATTTCACACACACACTTTTGGTATATATAACTCAGTCCTTCATTGCTCTCACAACTTGGCCCTTTTCTGTGTTTAACTGGTCCAAATGAGGTATTTTTACCATCAGTGAGTGTTGTTTTCAACGTCATTTCTACTTCTCCTATAAATATAAGTGGGACTAGGATATCGAGTCCAAGTGGTGGTTCTATTTGTCCTTAATGAGGGGAAAGAGTTTATTACAACTGCATTTACATTTAATTCTGGTCAAAATGATCTGTTAGCTGTTCCCTTACAAAACTTACTGGAGCCTACTTCCATGCAGGTGACTCCTGCAGCTGGAATGCCTTCCTTCCTCATTTCCACTATTTCAGAGAACACAATAGTTATATGCCACTTATTTCTCTCCTCTTTGTGTATCACATCATCCTGGAGAAACTTCCACCTTGAGGATCGCATCTTGATTGATGACACACTTTCCAGAATCATTATTTCAGGAAGGGCCCCAGTCAAGCTGTATTTCACTTCCAACTTGAACCTTTCAAGTTCTTCTCCTCCTATACACTTCTTTGCCCCTCTCATTTTCCAGTTCCCCTTTATATGTTGCCTATACCTCTCCTTAAAAATAAGCTGCTGAAGGACAGGTACTGTCTTACTTGTTTGTATTTGTAACCCAAGTGTTGAGCACAATATTTGGTATATAATAGGTTTTTAATAAGTATTATATCATACATATGTGTATATGTATATATAAAGTCTAAGCATTTATCATCTATCTACCTATGTACTATCTATGGAGCTATTGTACTATCACCTATCATCCATCCATTCATCTATCCATCTAACTGCCTATCTATCTAATCTAGTTATCTATTTGCCCATATAGCTATCTCTCAGCTTCATAAAATCTTGGAATTCAAGACTTGGCTCAGAAGGTAGCTCCTGCATAAAACTGATCCCGATGCCCAGAATTGTTACTACTTTCTCCTTCTTGAAATTACTTTGCATTATTTCAAATATACCATGAACTGATTTATCTGTGTCCATGTTGTGTCTGCTCAGTAGAATGGAAGTGTCTTGGGGACAAGAATTCTTACATTCCAGAATTTAGCACAGTGTTTTACACATAGTAGCTGCTTTTCAATAAATGTTCACTGAAACCAATTGAAACTGTTATTGAGTAAGGTTCAGTGCATGGCATATCAGGAAATCATGATGGTGTCAAAAACAAAAGGTATTAATAAAACTTCCACAACCAAAAAGAAAAGAAGGAGGTTTCAGAATTGTAGATGAATTGTAGGTGAACTCAGAGCTCACCTTGGGATCAAAGCATTAAAAACACACACAGCCCAGACTTCATATAGTTCAAAACCAAGGATAGTTCCTCCACCTCCTCATCCACCACCACTTTTAACAATCTGGACCCTCCCAGGAGCAGCCCAGATTCCTAATTGAAATTGTAATTTGGAAGATGAAATACAGCATCTCGGTCATAACCATAGGAAGCCTGCAGATATGATGGGTAGTAAAGCATTATGGATTTCTATGGTGAAGAATTACAGCCTCCCAATCTGAGTACAACCATGAATTCAGGGGTATGGATTATTTTAACAAGAAATAGTGCTCTCGCTCCCGATCAAAGGCCTATCTTAATTTTAATCATCTGATTGAACATGGTAACGTGTGCAGCCTCCCGTTTCCTATGTTGCCAACTTCAGAGCCATCAATAACCTGGCAAACAGAGAAAGAGAGCCAGTTAAAGCCTGCCAGCATGGAAATCACATTAGTTGGTTTTTCTTTTCTTTTTTAATGTTATGATCTTTAAGACAGAACAAGATAAGGAGCTGCTCTTTAGAAGGCCCTTAGATTTACCTAAGTTCTATGGTTAGAAATGAGATTATCAAGATTTGCTGCTGATGAGGGGAATGTAAAACAGGTCGTTCCCACTGTCTAAGTATGAAATAGTTGCTACATGTCAAACACCAAGGCATGTCAAATCAGTAACTATTTGAGAGTTTCAGGATCTACTCAATGGCTTTAATTCTCTAAAGAGCATGAAAATTCCCCTCCCCCCACCAAAAAATAAAAAGCCTTTGAGTGAGACACACTGAAACACCTGGGACTCTGTTCAAATATTTACTTTATGATCCCCCCCCCCCATTCATTTTCTCAAGGCTTTAGTTAACTATGTAATTGGACAGCCCAGCAGCTGTGCCCAGATACCGTTGCTTATAAATAAACCAGCCAAAATTAAATCCTTGTCTAGATGTTGCCATCAGTTCCAGAACCAAAGAGGTTAAGCTGAAAAGAACTATTTGCCTGGATCCTTATCCTGAAGGCATGCTGGGGTAAGAACCTTGACCCTGGGAGTTGAGACAGAAAAGTGCAGCTCTTCCACAGGTAACCCAAACTAAAAGGTATCATTGGGAATACAGAAAATGGAACTCCATTCTCCTGGATGAACCCCAATCTAATTCAATCCAACAATTATTTCTTAGGTGTTTGCTTTGTGGTGAGAGCTATACTAGGCATTGAGGATACAAAGACAAAGATGAAACTGACCCTGACCTCAAGGGACTTATAGTCTGCTGGAAGAGAAAGGCACAGTTACAATAGACACACAAGTAAGAGAGTACAGTATAATTTAAGGAAAGAGAGAGTGCTAATCACTAGAATGATTAGAAAATGATTCCAATAGCAGGTGACACCTGAACTGAACCTTAAAAGAAGGTAAGGATTCTAAGAGGTGAAGAAAGAAAGCATCGAAGGCAAGGGTGACCAACTGTGCGAAGATTTATAGGCAGAAGTTGAAAGCTGAATTGAGGAACACTGAGAATCCAAGTTGCCTGATAGTTGAAGTATCAAAAGAATAAAGTGAAATAAGCCTGAAAAGGTAAATTGGAATTTAATTGTGAAAGTCTTTAAATGCTATGAGGAGGAGTTTCTATTTTACATTCTACCTACAGGTTCTTAACTATTTTAGTGTCCTGAAACTCTATGGAAATCTGTTGACTCATAGACACCTCTACTCAGAATATTTTTTAATTTTCACATAATTTTAAGTTATTATTAGGGAATAATTTTAAATGCATTAAATATATAAGATTACAAGAAACAATTATATCAAAATAAAGATGTGATTTTTCCCCATCCAAATTCATGGACCCTTGAAATCTAGCCATAAACACCTTGAATTTTGGGGACATCAGGTTAAGGATCCTTGTTTCGGTCAACAGGGAGCCACTGGAAATTCTTGAGCGGGAAAGTGGCATGGTGTCATATGCTGTGGAAAGATCATTTTAGAATCTATGTGGAGCATGGGTTGGAAAAGTGAGTGACTGTAAAGTTGGAATACAATAGGAGGCTGTTGTAATAATCCAGGCAAGAGGCAGTGAGGATCTGAACTAGGGTAGAAGCTGTGTGAATAAAGAAAATGGAGATGGATGTGAGAGATGTTGTAGAAGTAGAAATGGCAAGATATATTAACTAACTGACTTTGGAGATGGGAAACAAAAGTGTCAAAAATGGCTTTGTGGTTGAAGGGTGGTAACACTCTCAACCAGATTGGAGATTTTGGAAGAAGAAAGTTTAGTAAGAAAGGTAATGTGTTATCTCAAGACGACAAAGATCTGTGGTTCTGAACTAATTCCCACTCATTTCCCTACCTCTTAATCATCCTTATTAGACAAGAAATTATCCTTTTCAAAAAACCACGTATTTTTCAGTCAGAATGGACCTCAGGGGCCACCCAGTCTGGGATTCATGCTCACCTAGGAATCCAGATAGCCATTATTTGATAGATAGCTGGATAATAACTCAAAGTTCTTGTCAAAGTTCTACTACATTTGATGGTGCCCAATTGACTTTTAGAGGTCACTGAGTGTAATCAATTTTTCTCAGAAGGACAGACACATTGAGAGTTCAGTCACAGTCTTTGGGAGCTCAAGGAAACGTAAATCCACATTGCCCCTGTGGAGTAGTCAGCACTGTATTCCTTACAATTAATTGTGGTGGTGGTGGTGGTGAAGATGATGAAGATGACAGCAAGTATAGAGTGCTTTAAAGTTTACAAAGCACTTTTAAATATGCTATCCCATTTGATCCTCAAACAATCCTGTGAGATATATGGCATTATCCCCATTTATATAGATAAGGATACTGACCCTGAGAAGTCAAGTGATCTGCCTAGGGTCATATGACTAGTAAACTATCTGAGGTAGAATTTGAACTCAGGTATTTCTCACTCCAAGTCCAACACATGATCCAATGTACCACCTTTGTTGTTGTTTAATTATTTTCAGTTTTGTCTGATTCCTCATGACCCCATATGAGGTTTTCTTGGTAAAGATAGTGGAGTAGTTTGCCATTTCCTTCTCCAGCTCATTTTACAGATGTGGAAACTAAGCCAGCCAGGGTTAAGTGACTTGCCCAGGGCCACACAGCTAGTAAGTGTCTAAGGCCAGATTTGAACTCAGGACCAGCACTGTAATCACTGCACCATCTAACTACCCAGTGTACATCATAGGTCGGATTTAAATTCAGTCAATACTGCTGCAAAGACTCCCTTCTGTTCTCTACCAAGTTCTTAAATTTTGTGTCCTAGACCTCTTTGTTGGTGTGGTGAAGTCTAGGGACCCCTCTAGGAATCATATTTTTAAATAGAGGCCATAAAATACATAGGGTTACAAAGAAAACCAATTATATTGAAATCTAGTTGTCAAAATATTTTTTAAAGCAAGTTCACAGACTCCCAGGTTAAGGATCTCTGAGCTAAAGGTTAGTGAGAATAAAAATGTAATTTTCTTCTAGTTAAAATTCACAGAGGTAGATCCAGGTTCAGATCCCTCTATAATGTTGCCTCTCATTCTTTAGGGTTATGATATTAAAATAAAGATACCCCTGGATAAATGACATTAAACCTGCATCATTAAAATCTTAATGTCACCTAAAGGCAGAAGTGACAAAGAGTCATATTTATTTAGGCTTAAGGACAGGAATATCTTCCAAACAATTGGATTCATGCCAAAGTGGAATGGGTGACTTAGGAAAGTATTGAGTTCCCCCATCATTGGGAGGAACCAAGCATCGCTAGGTGGTCCTTCATCAGGTACATTATAATGGGCATTCTTTGTCAGCTATAAATTGGAATAGATGGCTACTGAGATCCCTGCCAATTTAAGAGTCTGTAATTCTGTCAATATCATTTATTTCCTCAGGGTTAAAGGTCAGGCTGTGTTAGAGAGCTAGGGGTGTGGGAGATAGAAGTCTTGCCTAGGAAAGATAGGCCAAAAGGTTAAGGGGTGGCATAATGAGCACTGAGTCTACTGAGTAACAAAGCTCAGCAGGTGTAGGGATGGCCCCTAGATTTCATCTTTGGAAGTTAAGGAGCCCTGTGAATTGAACTCTAATCATCACTAATGATGCTGTCACCAACCTAATCAGTCTGTGATTGGATCCCACACAAAGGCACAACTAAGGGCTGGACATTCCCACCCCACCAAATGTAGACTGGTACTCCCAGAATTTATCATCTTGGACAATTCCAAGGCTATTCCAAGGCTATGCTTATTCAACCAAAAATCCCCTCTACATGACTAACATCCAGCCTCTGCTTAAAGACTCTTTTTTTAAATTTTATTTGTTTTCAGTGTTCTATAATCACTTCCATATAACTTAGATTTTTTCCCCTCCCCCTCCCTCCCTGAGATGGAATACAATTTTATATAGGTTCTACACATACATTCCTATTGAATACATTTTCACCTTAGTCACATTGCATAGAAGAATTAAAATGAATGAGAGAAATCATTAAAAAAAAAAAACCAAAACATAATACAAGAGAAAATGATCTGCTACATTCTGCTATTGAATTCCATAGTTCTTCCTCTGGATGTGGAAGGTATTTTGACTTAAGAGACCACTGGGAATTTTTTAAGTCCTTGCATTGCAATGAAGTACTAAGTCTACCAGAAAAAAATTCTTGCTCACTGTGGTTGTTGCTGTGTACAAAGTTCTCCTGGTTCTGCTCTTTTCGCTAAAGATGTTCAATGAAAGGAAAACCCACTGGCACTTGATCAATCAATGAGCAAAAGTTAAGCACTAGGTTAGGTCAAATATTGGAGATGCAAAAAAATAAATAAATAAATCCTGTCCTCAAGAAGCTCACCCTCTATACGGAGAATAGAACATGTAAATGTACTAATATTTACAAAATCAATGCCTCCCATTCTTTCAACATAGATCACTTAGGCAGATAAGTGGCACAGTGGATACAGCACTGGACCTGGAGTCAGGAAACTCTGAATCCAAATCTGGCCTTAGATACTAACTGTATGGCCCTGGCAAAGTCATTTAACCTCTGACTCAGTTCCTTCAACTGTAAAATGTAGAGAACAGTGTTATTATGTGCAAGAAATGAGATAATATTCATAAAGTACTTTGGAAACTTTAAAGTGCTGTATAAATACTAGCTACCACCACCATCATCATCATCATTAATTCAATGTTAAGTAGTTCTTATTCTTAGGAAATTATTTTCCAGACATCAAGCCTAAATCTGCATCTTGACAATTTCCATCCATCACTTCCCCTTCTGCCCTCAGGGGCCAAGATGAGCAAGGCTAATCCCTCTTCCACATGACAACCCATCAAATACTTGAAGACTAAAGTGGAAATGGAGAATTTTAATTATACTGGGTTTTAAGGAGGATTTCTCCCTTTGTTTTCTTAATTATGTATATTATATTGAACTGTTCCTCACTGTCAGTGCTCAATTGTCATTGTATAATGCTCATTTGTGTACACATTATATCTCCCTCCTCCCTCAAAGAAAATTGCAACTTTCTCAAGGTCAAGGACTCTTTAGTTTTTGTCTTTCTATCATGAGAGTCAAGAACAAAGGCTTGTCTAGAGCCAGCCCTTGGAACAAAATGAAAAAAAATCTATTGAGAATTTCATATATGCCAAATCACATGTTGTGTACAGAGGGTACAAATACAAAAGAGAAAGAGCCCTTGCCCTCAGTGTAGGAGTCATTTTCAACTCCTGATCCTCTCTCACCACCACCACCACCACCTTATCCCATCTATTGCCAAGTTCTGTCAATTCTACCTTTCCAACGTCTCTCATATATGCCCCTGTCTCTCCTCTGACACTGCCACCACCCTGGTACAAGTCCTCCTTATTTGCAACAGTCTGCTGGTTGGTCTTCCTGCCACAAATCTTTCCCTACTCTAGTCCATTTTCCTCTCAGCCTCCCAATTCAGTTAGTTGCTGCAGCTTCTTATTACCTAATATAAAATCTTTCATTTGGCTTTTAAAGCCCTCCATAACTGGTCCCTTCTTAGCCTTCCAGTGATTCTTAAACAATGATCCAATTACATTGACCTCTTTGCCAACCCCTCTATGCCCCTTGTCCAACAAAATATTCCATCCCCTGAATCCATGAATTTTTACTGTCCTGCATGCACAGAATGCCTTCCCTCATCCTCTCTAATTCCTACTCTCTCTGGTTTACTTCAAGTAAGTCTCCACTAAAATTCTCCTTCCATAAAAACCCTTTCTTGATCTCCCTTAATACTAATTCTCTCCCTCTGTTAATTTTCTTCACTTTATCCTATATATCTTGCCTGTACATGGTTGTTTCCATGTTGTCTCCCTGATTAGACTATGAGTTCCTTAAGAGTAGGGACCATTTTTATTTTGTTTTCTTTGGGGGAGGGGTGGTCACCATTCTTTGTATCTCCAGGGTTTAGCACAGTGTCTGGCATATAGTAGGTGCTTAATAACTGTTTGACTGACTCAAGGAACTGACATTTTAACAGGACGTATTTGTAATCTTTTTACAACATGGATCTTTTTGGAAGTCCCCTGGAGCCTATGTTCCCTATCTCAGAATAATGTTTTTAAATCTGCAAAATACATAGGATTACAACAGGAAACCAATTTTATAGAAATATAGTTATTAAAAGATTTTTAAAATAAGTTCATGGACCCCAGATTGAGAATCCCTGATCTAGTCCAACCAACAGACCATTTGAAGCTGCATTTAGATCAGAGATTCTTCATCTGTGTTGTGTCATGGCCCCCTTTGACAGTTTGGTGAAATCTGTGGACCCTTCACCAAAATCATGTTTGTTGCTACATTCATAATCGAAGGAAATGCTACATTCGTAATTGAAGGAAATTTTAGTTAGACGTTAGTGAAAATAAAGATGTTATTTTGTTTCCATCTAAGTTTACAGACCCCCTGAAATGTATCCATTAATCACTTTGGGGTTAGAGACCATGGATCCTAGGTTAAACCTGGGATAAGGGGAAGGGTTACCTATTACATAGCAATTTTAGGAGTGGTAAGGACTTTCTTCAGTAATTCATTTGAGCATTTAATAAATTCTTGCTGAATTGAATTAAAGATGGCTCTCCTTCCTGAGGATAGAAATGAGGATTCCTGCAAAGATATACTGAATGGGACAATTTGAATTAGTCAGGACCAGATGGAGGCAAAGCTTCCCATGAGCTTGGATAAACTTTTCTTGCTTTGACTTGGATTCTGATCTCTGAACTTTCCAGTTTCAGGTGGAACCTGAAGGAACAGTACCGAGTGAGAGCAGCTGTTTTCTTCCTCAGACCTGCCAGAAAGTTTTTCTGAGAATCTTTCCTACAGAGAATTGCCTATTGAGAAGCTGCCAATCTGGAAAAGAGCATATGTTTTCTGGAGAACCGAAGGCAACGTTTCTGAAGTCTTGGGATCATTGACTTTAGAGCTGACAGGGACCTTAGGGAGCAGCAAGATACTAAGTGGCAGAGCTGGGATTTGAGCTAGTGCCCTCATTTTGGCTGTATCTCTGATAGGATAGTTAGGCTTTGGCTGCTGGGAGATCAAGAAAGAACTCAATGAGATTCTCACTCTAATAATAGCCTATCTGACTTCCATCCTTGAGAGAGGAGGTGAGAGCCTGGAAGTCAACGCTGCAAGATGAAGCAAGGAGGGAGAGAAAGTTAAAAGCCTAGGGCAGGAGGCAGAATACTGGGATGAAGAGATCCCTTGGTCACTTTGAAATCCACTGACCCCATCAACTGCAGAGGACAGCGATACTCCTTAGCCCCAGGGGACAGAAAAATCAAACAGTCAGTAAGCACCATCAATCAAACTTTGAAATACCTACTATGTGCCCCACACACTGTGCTAAGTTAGGGATACAAAGAAAAGATAGAAAACAGACCCTGCTCTGGAGAAGTTTACAGACTCATTTATTAAGCACCTACTAAGCATCAGACACTAGGCTGGGTTCTAAGGATACATAGACAAAAGTGAGACAAACCAATCCCTCAAGGATCTTCCATTCCCCTCAGGGAGACAACCAGTGCAGAACACAGTGAGATGATGATGTCCCTCATTCTGGACACTATAGTCCTATTAACATAGTCCAAGTCCTTGTTAGCTTTTAGGGATGTCATGTGATGCTGACTCATCTAGAACTTGCAGTCCACTAATAAACTCAGATTTTTTTCCCATCAACTGCTATCCATTCCTACCTTCCCTGCCCCCATGATGCATGGTTAGCAGATTTTCTGGAACTCAAGGGCACTCCACTCTAGACTTCTGGATATCTGGCCAAATTTCAACAGTGAACAAACTAGGTGTATTTAAAGATACCTTTCAAAGGCCCTGTTTCCCTTCCTTTATCCATCTTAGCTAAGGAAAGAAATAAACATTTACTAAGCATCTAATCTGTGCCAGGTACTGTGCTAAGTACATTACAAATATTATCTCATTGATCCTCACAACAACTCTGGAAGGTAGATTATTGTTATCTTCATTTTACAGATGAGGAAACTGAGGCAGAAAGGGGTTAAGCAACTTGCCTGGAGTCACACAGAGAGTAAGTGAGGCTGTATTTGAAGTCAACTTCAGAACCAAAGCTGTATCCACCTCACCATCTAATTGCTTAACTATAAAAGTAGCAGGAGTCCTTCCGGGCAATGCAGCATCTTTCCTAGAAGAGAGGCTAATCAAGCAACCTTTAAATTAAATTGTTTCAGATGTAAGCCACCTAACTTCTCTGCTTGGCATTCTGCAAATGCTGAAACAAGGATTTGTTTTGCTGAAAAGCAATGATATCTCTATCATTCATATCCTTAGGAAGCTGGCAGAAGGTAAAAATTAGGGGTAGCCTGAGGAGGCTTGGACCGACCCTCATCTCATGGGTACATCTGCTCTCCCTGAAGCTGGAGTTGTAGTTTCAGCCTGCGGGTTCCAATTCCTCTTGAAGTGGGAACCAGCTGGCTTTGTTTCAGGGGACGGGGGTGGGAGGGAGCCTCATTCACAGCCAAGTCTAGTCCATCAGGAAGCTCAAGTGAAACACCTCTCCATTTGGGAACTTTCCACCAAACCAAAGCATAACCTTGTTCTTGGTCTGCTGAAGCACACAAGTTATGAACTCACCACACACTAGTTTATCTCTCTGAGAAGGTCCATTATCACCCAGGCCAAGAGCCATAGAAAGTCAATGTGTGTCAAGACACTAAAAAGAGGGGGAATCCACAATGAGCAAGCATTTTTTTGAGTGCCTACTGTGTAACAGGCAGAGTATGAGTATGACATAGGGGTTATAGAGAGCTGGCTTTGCATCAAGAGTACAGCGGCCCTGGATTTGAATCATGGCCGAGACACGTACTACCCATGTGATCTTAAGAAAGTAATGTCACCTCTCTGGGCCTCAGTTTTCTCATTTGTAAAAAGGAAGGAGTCAGGGTGGATAACCTAAATAGTCCCTTCCATCTTAGAGTATATAATACTACAATCCTAAGGGATGTCATATGGAGAAAGAATTGGACTGGTTCTTTTTAGCCCCAGAGGATGAAAAGGAGCTAGGCAGAAGACAGTAGGCAGAATTAGGTAGACTTCAGTAAAGAGTTGCTTCTGACTTGAGCTGTCCGAAAGGGAATGGGCTGCCTTGGGAGGCAAAGAGGGGTAAAATCTCCAGCAAAGGATGGATAGAGCTTTAAGAATATTTCCAAAGAGGTGCTTGACCAAGTATGGATTAAACTAGATGGTCTCTGAGATCCCTTCCAACTCAAAGAATCTGTAATTTTGATCCCTATCAAACGATATTGTAAGATCATAGATTTAGAGCTCAAAAAAAGACCTTAGAGGATATAGCATACAACCCCATTATTTTATGAGTGAGGAAACAGAAACCCATAGAGGTCAAGTTATCCACCCAAGGTCACACAGCTAGTAAGCGTCTGGTGTGGGATTCCAAACCAGGTCTTCCTGAAACCAAGTCCAGTCCCTATCCATACTATACCAGTGTATCAAACTCAAATAAAAAAGAGATACCTGCAGGTCAAATGTTGACTTAAAAAGACACAAATTAATATTATCTATGTTGCATTATCTTTTTATTTATTTTATGTTAAACGTTTCCCTATTACTTTAATACATTATGTTAAACATTTCCCTATTACATTCTAATCTGGTTCAGGCCACACTTGGAGTTTTGCAGGCTGGCTGTAAGTCTGATTTCTCTATATTATCCATGCTGCTCTGGGAAGTAACAGAGGTCCAGAAAGCCAAGGCATGAGTGCTTACAAATAGTGTTGAAAATAATTCCAGTTTTGTGACTTAATGATCATCCCATAAAGATCTCTATTAAGGTTCCTTTGTTTCTATGGCTAGTTACTAGTAATGACATATACAAAACTGGTGTCAAAGATCCCACTGAAGCCTTGTGATCAGAAAGGCAAAGTGGGCTGTAACAAAAGCTAATAATAATTGGCATTTATTGAGACAACTTTATAAATATGATCTAATTTGGTCTGCACAACAACTCTGGGAAATAGGGGCTATTATTATGACCACTTTATAGATTTAAAAAAAACTGAGTCAGATAGAGTTTAATTGACTTCCCCAGGGTCACATAGCTAATAAGTGTCTGAGGTCAGATTTGAACTCAGGGCTTCCCAACTCCAACTCTAACATTCTATCCACTGCCACCACCCAGCTGCAAGGTTGAAAGATAACCAACAGACAACCAACCGCATTAAATATCAAAAGAATGGAAGCAACACTCAATATATGTCCTCTGTTAAGGATTTATAAGTAACAATAACAAGGTGGGGGAGGGGAAATCACACTGGATGGGAAGGGATGGCTATAGGGTGATCATTCCCTTTGGAGGAAATGACCTACTGATAAAACCACAGAAAAACTCAGGAAAAAACATATCTTCATCCCCTGAAGCCTGACTTTCAGCCTCGACACTGTACTAAAACTGAAAAAAAAAATTTCAAAGATAACCTATTCATGGTCACTATGACCTTCTCTCAGTTCTCATACTCCCTGACCTCTCTTCAGAATTTAATACAATTCACCACCAGCTCCTAAGGAAGGCTCTCTCTTCACTTAGCTTCCATGAGACTGCTCTCTCTTCTTTCTTATGCTTTTCTAACTTTATCTTCCATGCTCTGTGTACAGGAGCAATCAAGGAACTCCTTCTCTTCTCCCTCTCCCCTCTCTTTCTTGTTGAAGTCATCCAATATCATTGATTACCACCTCAACTGAAATAAAATGATTTCCAAATCAATAAATCTGATCCTAATTTTCCCAGATCCTCCAGGCTCTTGTTTCCACCAGCCTGCAGGAGAAATACAATTAAATGTTCTGCCAGCTCATCAAATTTAACAAATCCATAAAGTAACCCAGACCTTCAAGCTGTTTACATCCTACTGGGGGGGGAGGGGGTTAACATATGCACTATAATTACTAACTGAATGACTTTGGGCAAGTCACTGCTGTAGAAACAGGATCTCATCATCAGAAGTGTCCAGCTCAGTTATGAAAATCCATATAGCTTTCATGTTCTGAATATTCACTACATCTTCCCAGATGAATGAACACTCAGAGAAGGTGAACTCATTGCTTCTTGAAATGGCTCATCCTTTCTTAGGAAGCTTTAAATGGAGGATATTTTCCCCTCTATCCAGCCCAAACCTTCCACTCTTTAGTTTCTTTCCTTAGCTCTTGTGTTGCCCTCTCAGAATAAGCAGAAGAAGAAGAATTCCTCTACTATTTTAGAGACTTTCAAATCCTTGAAGGCAGTTAGTGAATCCCTCCATGAATCATTACTTTGTCAGGCCAAATATCCCCTGCTGCTTAATCTGGTCTCCATAACCTCCAGTCCTTCAGTCTCCAAGCTGTGTTCTGCTTCATCCACTCCAGCTTTTCCATGTGCTTCCTAAAGTCTTACAACCAAAACTTATCAAATACCCCAGCTAAGATCTGACTGGGACACAAGACTTCAGGACCAGCATATCATGACTATCAATGAATCCTAAGATCCACATGGAATTTGAGAGAGGCAGACTGACATAGTCAAGTAGGTAAGGGGAAGAGAACGAATCTTTACTAAGTAACAATGTGCCAAGGGAAGTTAGGTGGCACAGTGGTTACAGCACTGGACCTAGAGTCAGGAAGACATCTTTGTGAGTTCAGATCTGGCCTCAGACACTAACTATCTGTGTAACCCTGGGTAAGTCACTTAACTCTGTTTGCCTCATTTTCCTCACCCGTAAAATGAGCTGGAAAAGGACAATGGCCAACCACTCTAGAATCTTTGCCAAGGAAACCCCAAGTGGGGTCACAAAGGGTTGAACGTCACTGAAAATGACTAAACTACAACACCATGTGCTAGACATTGTGCCATTTTTACAAATATTATCTCATTTGATCCTTACAACAACCCTGAGAGGAGTTTTACAGATGAGAAGGCAAACAGAAATTATATTACTTACCCAGAATCACAAGCTATTAAGTGACCATGGTCAGATTTGAACTCAGGTCTTCGAGATTCCAGACTTGTACTCTTCCCACTTCTACCACCTAGCTGCAAATGTTTCCTCTAACTCATATTGACTGTGTAACCATGGACAAATAAAAATAACATGTGTATAGCACTTACTATTTGCGATCACTGTATAATTATTATCTCATTTGGTCCTTACAACACCCCTGGGAGGTACATGCTACTTTTATTCCCAATTTATAAATGAGGAAACTGAGGCCAGTAGAGATGAAATGAGTTGCCTAGGGTCATACAGATAGTAAGTACCTGAGCCTAGATTTGAACTCAGGTCTTCCTACTCCAAACCCAGTGCTTGATCCACTGTGCTACCTAGCTACTTAATCTCTTCATACCCCAGACAACTATTGGAGACTCCAAGTTATCACCTGACCTGCATTGGTAGAATGGAATCCTTCACAAGAAATTTCCTACAACAAATAAAATTACAGGAACAGTAGAAAAAAAATTTTTTTTGAAAAGGTAGCCCTTCTGGGCTCAACCCAACTCCACTCACATTGGTAGGTTGGGTTCCCAGAGGGTGGCTCTTTTCCTAGCTTTCTAAAAGCAACTCTGAGGGGTAGGGAATTCCTAGTACTCTTCCTCATAAGCCCCCATTCTTTGGGTTCCCTACTGATATCAGTTAGACAGCTAGACTTAATTAGCTTTTAGTAAGGTGTGCTTATTTCTACAGTATAGTAAGAAGAATTGGAACAAAAGCAATTATTTCCTCAAGAGTCTGGAACGCCTTCTCTCATGAGCCCAGTGGGAAGTGGGCTCAAATTTAGAAGGCATATGTGGTGAAGGGGAGACTTGAAACTACCAGATACTGGAAGCCCTTTTGCCCTTCAGAGTTCTCATTAAAGGCACTTTGATGGAGCTCTCTGCTGAATTCTGATCATCGATATCCTTGTCAAGTGGTGAAAACATCACACATTGTTGTCCATTGCTTCCCTTCATGATCTCTACGTGAAGATAAACCTGCCTTCTTTCTATTTCTCACATATGATATTACATCTCTCCCCACTGGACCTTTGCATATGTATCCTGGAATGCTCCCCCTTCCTTCCTGTGTCCACATAGAATCCCAGATTCCTTCACATTTCAACTCAAATGCCACCTCTTACATGAAGTCACTCCTAATCTGCCCTCCCCCAGCCACCAAGACCTTCCCCTCAAAGTCACTTTGTATACACTTCTATGTGTTAATACAACATCCCCAGTAGACCAACTTGGATGAAGACGAGGAGGTCTGATCCATTTTGACATCTGTATTCCCAATACCTAGCACACAGCCTGGAACATAGCAAGAGCTTAATAAATGCTTGTGGACCAGGGGTTGTGATCATATATTGATTGAGGAAACTATCCACACCATGGACATAAGGACAATAACCAACAGTTTTAGAGCAATTTTGCATTCTTCTTTACAAGCATTACCAATGTAGCATCTATAGGCTGTGGGCTCATTCTTCCAACACTCTGGGGCACATTCCCACAGCAAAGTTCCTTTCATTACATCCCACTTGAGTCCCACAACAGTCCTCTAAGGGAGATGCTCTGAGCATCATGTTCCCAGTTTTGCAGATGAAGAAACTGAGGCACAGAGTTGTGTCTTTATTTATTACCATGTCATGTAAAAATCTCCTGTAAAAATCTCAATTGATCCATAAAAAGCACTTATTAAACATCTGCTGTGTGCCAGGGACTGTGCTATATGGGACAAAGAATAGAAAGTAGTCACAAGCAGCTTATAATCTATCCCAAGTGACAACACACACGTAATCAATATAAAATACAAATATAATATATGATATAACATTATAACAAAATATAACATAATAAATTGATATAATATAATTAACATAATATAGCATAACATAACATGACATGACATAATATAATATAATAAAATATAAACAAATAAATCTGAGGAATGAAGGCACTAGCAGTTGGGAGAATCAGGAAAAGCTTTATATAGAAAAAGAGACCTTGAGCTAAATTCTGGAGGAAGAGAGAGAATCATGGGGAAATAAGGAGGGAGATCATTCCAGGCATGTGAGATGGTCAGTGCGAAGACATGAAGACAAGAGTACTATGTGTGGAACAGAGAGGTCAATTTGACCAGATCACTAAGTGGGGAGAATGAGGCTGGAACGATAGACTGGGGCCAACTTGTGAAGGACTTTCCAAGCTAAACAGAAGAGTTCTGTTTTCTCCTAAGGGCAATAGGGAGCCAGTAGATTTTATTGAGTAGAGGAGAGACAGAGTTAGATCTGCAGCTAAGGAAAATCACTTTGGCAGCTATATGAAGAATAAAATGGCACAGGGAGAGTCTTAAGAACATTGAAATAATCTAAGTAAGAGCTTATGACACCTGAATGAAGATTGTGAGTAAGCATGGACAAAAGCATTCGGAGGTGAGAGATGTTGTGGGAGGATAGATGGCAAGGTTTGGTAAGTGACTGGAAATGTGGAAGAAGGGAGACATCAAAAAGTTCTGAGTTCATGAGACAGGAAGGATGTAAGTGACATGTACAGAAATAAAGAAGTTTGGAAGACGGAAAGATTTAGGGAGGGGTAATACAGTGACCTCTGTTCTTGGACTTGCTGAGTTTGAGATGACTCTGGGACTTTTGATTTGAAATATCCAATGGAAAATTGGTGATTCGAAACTGAAGCTCAAGGGAGAGGCGACAACAGCTATATAGACCCAGAGTTATCAGCAAAGAGATGAAAACTGAACCTATGAGAGTTAATAAAGTCCCCAAGAGAGAATGTACAAAGAGAGAAGAGGGTCTGCGGGAGATCCTTGAGAAGCCCTCACACTTAGGAGATAGGATATGTATGATGAACCAACATAGGAGACCAAGAAGGAATGGTAAGAGTGATAAAAGGAGAACTGGCAGAAAAGAGTGGCATGAAATCATAGAAAGGAAGAGAATATCCAGAAAGAGGTGGCCAACAATGCCAAATGCAATAGAGAGGTTAAGGATGGGGACTAAGATAAGGTCATTAGATCTGGCCATTCAGAGGTCATTGATAATTTTGGAAAGAGTATTTTCAGCTGAATGATGTCAAAAATGAGAGTGTAAAAGGCTAAGAAGGGAGAGAAGTAGAGGAAACAAGTGGAAACCTCACTGAGAAAGGGAGGGGAGATACAGGACTTGAGAGGATGGTAGGGTCTAATAAACTTTTTTTTTCTTTTTAATCTTTTATTAATTTATTTTAAACTTATGTACCAAAACTGAAATACACAATAATAAAAGAAAAAGAAATGTATAAACTTAAATACTAAAACTTAAACAGCAGATGAGAAAAGAAAAAAACTTGCCATGTGCACAGCAGAATGTAAGGGAGGATTCCAAATATCCAGCAATAAATTTCAATTTCAAAAAAGCCTTTATGATATATAGTACACATTGTGTTCAGAATTATCTATCTTTTTTTGCTTCCTTGTAAGTTTTCTTTTCCCCACTGTGCACTTCTGAGTTTGCTCTTTTTCCCCCTTCCTTCCCACCCCCCCCCCAAGAAGGCTACAATTAAGCTTGATATATTTACACACATACACACATGCATGTATATATATATATGCATATACATGTGTGGCTTCAGATTGATTATCAATAGTAACTGTCGCTCTTCCCCTCCCAGTTCCATTTACGTATTTTTCTCTTTCTTTTGCTCATTAAAGGGGCCATTCCCTGGGGCCATCCCTGTTTACTTCTTTTTTTAATTTATTTATTTAAGTTTTCAACATTCATTTCCACAAAATTTTGAGTTCCAAATTTTCTCCCCATTTCTCCCCTCCCCCATCCCCCCCCCAAAAAAATTTTTTTTTTTTTGTGACTGAGACTTGGGCATGTTTGGAGGATGGAAATAATAGTGACTGAGACTTGGGTATGTTGGGAAGATGGAAATAATAGACTGGATGAAATTGAGTGCTAGAATATTGAGTATTAGAGTAAGAGAGATGATTTAAGGGTGAATCTGCCAAAGAAGACAAAGGGGATAGGTTCAAAGGCAAATGTAGAAAAGTTGACTTTTCTACAAGGAGAAGGGTCACCTAATTGTAGGAAACTGAAGGAAAGGAGGAGAAAGTGGGGGAGAGGGGAGGGAAGTAAAGGAGTTTTGTAATAATAAGAAGGGAGAAATAGCCTCAATAGCTATCAGTTTTCTCAGTAAAGTAGGTGAGAAATTGAGGATAAGGCATGCATGGAGCACTTGAGGAAGAAAGAGGTTGGTAATATTTTTTTTCTGGGGAATGAGATAGGGAATCAATTGGAGGGAGGAGGATAAAAGAGCTGCTTTGCCGCATTGCAACTCCAGCTGAAGTTGGAGAAGATGAATTTATGATGTATGAAGTCAACACTGTTATGAGACTTCCTCTAGCTCCATTCATCAGCACTTGAGTAGCAAGAGAAGATGTAGATGGTGGGTGTAATCAAGGGCTGTGGTGTGATAAGGGATGATGGTACTAGGGAGTGAAGGATTTAAAGGGAAAGGTCAGGGTGGAGTTGAGTCAGTCAACTGTAGCCTTAAGATTGAAAAGGAGTGAAATGAAATTAAAGCTAGCAGGATGGCCTGAGAAAGTACTTAAGGGAAGAGGGTGACAAATAGGTGTAGGGAAGGTGAGGCACAGAGAGATGGGATAATAGCATGTTGCAGTCAAATAGAGGAACTTTTTTTTTAATTAAAGTGGAATATCTGTGGATGACGATAACATGTATTGCTGAAGCAGAATAAAGGGCTGGGTTTGGGGATTTAAGAAGATTGGAGAATTAAGAGATTAAGAATTTAATTTAAATTTAAAATTTGAAATATATAGTAGAAAATTGGTGATTCGAGACTGAAGAAAATGTGGCCATACTGAGCTTCCTGACTCATAGCTCAGTAGCATGCTACAGTGCTCCTTAAATCAGGGATTTTTTCAAAGTATTGTGTTGAAATATGCATGAAACATCTTACTTGTGCCTACTTTTCTCTCTCTCTTTCTCTCTCTGTGTGTGTCTCTCTCTCACATACACACACACACACACACACACACACACACACACACACACAGAGTCAGGTTGTCTGAATCCACTAATCAGAGCTTCCTTACATGCCAATAGATAGATTTCCTGAAGATATTGTGTTCATCCTTCATTGCGGAAGACAGCCATGCCATCAGAGAAATAATGACATGACTTGCATTAGACTTTGTTTTGAGTGAGGGAGGGCTGTGCAGGTCACCAGCCTCACTTCTCCTCCAGAGCCATCTGAATCCAGTGACCAGATATTCATCAGGATGACTGGAGATGACTCAGGATGAGGCAATTGGGGTTAAGTGACTTGCCCAAGGTCAAACAGCTAGTGAGTGTCAAATGTCTGAGGTGAGATTTGAACTCGGGTCCTCCTGAATCCTGCACTGGTGCTCTATCCACTGCACCACCTAGCTGCCCTTCCTGAAGATATTAATGCTGAGTGAAGACCAGGATCATGAATTTGGGGCTGGAAGTAGCCTCAGAGGGAGATTAATCAATTCCCTCTTTTCCCACATGAGGCAATGCAGGCCAAGAGAAGTTAAGTGACTTGCCCAAGGTCACACAATTAATAAGTAGTAGAGCTGAGATTTAAACCCAGGTCCTCTCAATCAGCAGGCACTGAGGACATAGTCAATCAGTGAGTCAATAAACATTTATTAAGCCCCTGTTATATGTCAGATACTATGCTAAGCTCTGGGGATATAAAGGAAGGAAAAGGCAGTCTTTAGTCCCAAAGAACTCATAGTCTAATGGAGGAGACAACATATAAAGAACTGCATACAAACAAGCTTTATATAGGATAAATCAGAGATAATTCCCAAAGATAAGGCACTAGAATTAAGGAGATACAAGTAGTGAAGTGAGGTAGGCTGTCCTCAGAGCTTGAGGTGACATCTCAGATCCCTTCTAGCTCAAGATCCCATGGTCATGTGTAGATAGACATCCTCATTGGGAGTGTCCTCCTCATATTCACCCATCTCTGAATTTTATTTGAATGACTCACACGTACAAAAATCGGTCACTCAGAATCATGCTCCTGCTCCTCTGACTCCCCATGCTCTCCACTCTGAACATCCTCTAACAGGAAACAGGGAACCAGGAACTTGGAAAAGAGAATTAGATGAGCAACACCTTCTTCTAGAAAAAAGTTGGCTCTGGGGACCAGTTCCAATAAAGGGTCACATGCAACCCTACATATGTTAGAATCCACAGAGACCTGTGAATGTGGAAACTGCAGAGCCTACAATACAGATCCCTTTGTGGTGTAGGCAGGAGGGAAAGAAGGAGATCATTCTTTTCTCCAAACGTTTTTTCCAATAACAACAGCCAAAATCCCCAGATCACTCTGTCTCTCAAGGTTACTAAACTGATTTGTAATAGAAGACAGTGTCCTGAACAATTGGAATTCTGAATCACTTCTCGGTTTTGGTCCTTCTAATCATCACAGTCTATTCAGCTGAGAGAGAGTTGAGAAAGACCAGATAACCTCTGAGGTGCCTTCTCCCTCTAAATCTGTGATCCTGAGTGAGTTCTAAAAAATCTTTTCATTCATTAACTGGGCTTCAAAAGACTTCCATTAATATGCCCATATAAGACAGACGGTAGCATTCCATATATTCAACAGGTACTTACCAGCATTTATTAAGTACCTATTGTATACCAGCCACTGTAGTAGGTGTTAGGGATTCAAAGACAAAAATAGAACAAGAAAAAGAAACAGAAACAATCCTTGCCTTAAAAAAGTTGGCACTTCATCAGGATAAACAATATGGATACATAGAAGTAGTTATACATAAAGACTTTGAGGACAGTAAAATATACCAAGTAAATAAGTAATTTGGGGAAAGGCACCAGTACCTGGGGATAGTGGGGTTCTATGACAAGGAAAGGTCTCATGTTCCTCATAAGACTACTTAGGGTGAGCTTTGATGGAAGCTAAGATTCTAAAAGGTGAAGACAGGAGGGAGGGTATTCTACATATAGGGGACAGCCAGAGCAAAGGCAAGGAAATGGGAAATGGAGAATCATGTGTGAAAAGCAACCAAAAGGCTGATTAGGCTGGACCTAAAGTGAGTGCAAGGGAGTAAGGTACATTGAGCCTGGAAAGGTAGGATGGAATTAATCAGTGAGGAGAGCTGCATCTAGAAGAGAAAAGGCTTAATCAGGGAAGGTCAGAACTGGCAGACTCGCTGCATGGATTTGTGGTCATCTGAGCCCTTCCTACTCAACAGGGATCATTTGTAGGAAAGGGACTCACCAAGCACACATTCTGTCTTGTGCTGGGAACAGCAGGGAGGTCAGTGTCGCTAGATCCAAGAGTATGTGAGGAGTGAGTACAGTGTAATAAGACTGAAGAAGAAAGAGGGGACCAGATTGGGAAGAGCTTTAAGACCAAAAAAAGATTTTATATTTGATCTTGGAGATAAAAGGGAGTTACTAGAATTTATTGAAAATGCAAGTGACACGGTCAGACTTCCAATTTAGGAAGATCAATTGTTCCTTCCACATCTCAAATTCTGTGATTCTATAATTTTGGAAGGTCAAAATTATCCTCTTTTAGCCTCCACCCCTTAATCTTTGTAGTAGGATCTGGTACCAAACATAAAGAATTGATTACCTTTTCTACATAGCATCTTTTCAGATACCTAAAGACAGACATCCTGGCCCTGAGTTTTCTATAGCTACAAAATTGCTTTGACTAATCCTCCTCACATGGCATGGACTTAAGACCCTCACCATTTCAGGTTCATATTTCCTTCTGCCATCCCACCATTACCACTCTTCAGATTATCCCCTCAAGGAATTATCTCCCCTCATTTTTATTCTTTAAGCCTATCTCAACCTTTAACTCTGGTCCATTCCCCCACAATCAGTGTGTGTTTAGGGAACACAAATTTATTTTACCACCCTATAAGCAAGACCAAATCAGAAAGATATGTCTCCTGCAAAAATCAGCGTGAAGAGACAAAATGTGTTTGTGTGTGGATCTGTCATTGGAGAAGGTGCCCACAAAAATCAAATCACAGATATTTTGAAGAGGTCTGTATTCATTTAAGGTAGTTTCTAGGGGGAAATTCATTTCACATCACTCCAAGACCATAAAAATTTTGTGGCCAGGGACCCTCAACTTCAATCTTAAAGTCGGATAAACCCTGTAAAAGTATGAGAAGGATATGATTTCAAGAAACACAGAGTAAAAGAACAAGGATTGAATTAGCCTAGTGGGATCATTCTAGGAGAAAGAAAATATGAAGGGAAGAGGAGGCTCTTTCTAAGGGAAGAGTGAAAAAGTAGTCAGAGATTTAATAGAAAACCATGTCATAGACAGGTTCTCACAGTGGAGAGGTTATTCATAAAGAATGCTTAGAAAAAAACTGTGAATCAACTATGTCAAAGGCTACTGAACACAGGGGGAAATAAGAATCAAATTGTATTTGCTAGTTTTTTCCATTTTAAAAAAAAAGGAGATGGATAAAAGTGTGGTGGAAACTAGGCGTAGACCAATGCCTGACACCATTCACAAGAATAAAGTCTAAATGGGTACATGATCTAGGTATAAAGAGTAATACTATCAACAAATTAGTGGAGCAAGGAATAATATATTTATCAGATTTATGGAGAAGGGAAGAATTTTTGACTAAAGATATAGAAAGCATTATGAAGTATAAAATGGATAATTTTGATTACATTAAACTGAAAAGTTTTTACACAACCAAATTCAGTGCAATATTAGGAGGGAAGCAAAAAACTGGGAAAGAATTTTTGCAACTAGCATCTGTGATAAAGGCTTCATTTCTAAAATATATAGAGAACTGAGTCAAATGTACAAGAATACAAGTCATTCCCCAATTGATAAATGGTCAAAGAATATGAATAGGCAGTTTTCAGAGGAAGAAATTAAAACTATCTATAGTCATAATAAAAAATGCTCTAAATCACTATGGATTAGAGAGATGCAAATCAAAACAACTCTAAGATAGCACATCACACCTATCAGACTGGCTAACATGAGGGAACAGGAAGATGATAAATGTTGGAGAAGATGTAGGAGAATTGGAACACTAATTCATTGCTGATGGAGCTCTGAGCTCATCCAACTATGCCCAAAGGGCTACAAAAATACACATACCCTTTGACCAAGCAATACCACTTCTAGGACTGTATCCCCAAGAGATCATAAAAATGGGAAAGGGTCCCACGGGTACAAAAATATTTATAGTAGCACTCTTTGTGGTGGCCAAAAACTGGAAATCAAGGGGATACCCATCAATTGGGGAATGGCTGAATAATGGGGAATGGCTGAATATGAATGTAATATGAATGTAATGGAATACTTTGTGCTATAAGAAATGATGAACAGGAAGACTCCAGAGAGGCCTGGAAAGACGCATATGATCTGATGCTGAGTGAAAGGAGGAGAACCAGGAGAACTTTGTACACAGCAACAACCACAGTGTGCAAGGACTTTTTCTGGTGACTTGGAACTTCATTGCAAGGCAATTCCCAATGGTCTTTTAAGAAAAAATGCCTTCCACATCCAGAGGAAGAACTATAGAATTCAATTGCAGATTGTAGCAGATCATTTTCTTTTGTATTACATTTTGGTTTGTTATATGATTTCTCCCATTCATTTTAATTCTTCTATACAACATGACTATGGTGAAAATGTATTTAATAGGAATGTATGTGTAGAACCTATTTAAAATTGTATGCTGTCAATTGTATGGGGGAGGGAAAGAAAAAGTCTAGATTGTGTGGTAGTGATTGTGAAACACTGAAAATAAATAAATAATTTTAAAAAGGAGAAATAAAAAGAGGTGTTATTGAGAGAAGAGGAGGAAGAGAGCAGGAGAAGGAGAAGAAGTAGAAGAAGAAGAAGAAGAAGAAGAAGAAGAAGAAGAAGAAGAAGAATGAAGAGGAGGAGGAGGAAAAGGGGAAGGAAGGAAGCAAAGAGGAAAAGAGAAAGAAAGGAAAGTGACAAAAAAGGAACAGGAAGAGAAGGCAAGTAAAAACAAGGAAAGGATCTCAAAGTCAAAGCAGTCTATTTCTAATAACCTTGGGAAACATAGTTCATTGATAAGTTGAGTACTATTTATATTTGTGCAGCTTCTCCACTAAAGACCACCATGACCTCATCATGTCATGGATGTAGCCCTGAGTTCTCAAAGCTATGCCAGTGGAAAACAAGCTCTAGAAGGTGTGACCAAGCTATAAAGACTTAATTATTGACCAGTGTCCAACTATCCTTCAAGGACCAGGTTAGCCAAGCTAGACAGGTAAAGAGATGGATGTTTTAGCTTCAGTCAACTCATCATAATCACACGTGATTGGCACATCTTAGTCATTTAATAAATAGGAGTTCATTGATCATCAAAAATATTTCTACTAACTGATAGAGGGATTTCCATCAATGTAGTATAGGGAGCAACCCCTCTAAATCACAGTTCTTTGAACTAGTAAGGTAAATACCCAAATGTAGATAGCAGATAGATATATTTTGTAGGAGTTCACCAATAGCATAAATAGGAAATTTTTTATTTGGGGTAGGAGAAAAAAGTTAGCCATGTCAGTGGCACAAAGGACAGACCAATGCAACAATTCAGAGGACAATCTTGTTGCTAGTGAACTTTACTAAGTGATGGTGCAACCTATCCTCCAGAAAGTTCCTTCAGTGTCCTAAGTCCCATAGATCCCAGGAAAAAGACACCATGTTCACTGGCCCATAGCAAGGAACCCAAGAGTGGGCTGAAGTTTGCACTGAAGAACATATACCAACAAAGGATCGCCATACTGGTGTTCCAGGACTAGGAACAGTGGTCCAAAATGCTTTAGTGAGAGAAGTACAATCCTCTAGATATTAGTACCTTAAAGACAAAGTTTCCCCCCCACACCCTAGTTACACCTTTGATGCCCACCAAGAACCATGCTCATCACAGTTTTTCTGGGTCCAGGGACATACTTAGTACTTTCTTCCTTCTTCCCAGTTGGAAGGACTATGAATGCTAATGAGCCCAGGGGCTCAGAGATCCTCATAATGAAGGAGTCTGTCTGAGGCTATTATAACATCTCCAGGCTCCCCACAGACTTTGCAGCCCACTGCACCCGCCTGGAGAGCCCCCCAGAGGATTGCTAAGCTGATCAGAAGAGCGGGCCAAAGCTGCCTGAGCTAATCCCCTTTCCTCACTAATGGAGTTTTCCGTGCCGAATCCCTTCCCAGGTTTGAATTCCTCTGCCCCTCTGCAAGAACCCAGAGCCTGTATTATTTAAGCCATCTGCCAGAGACACCTGTATTTTCAAGTCACCCACTCACCCTTTGTTCTGCTTCTCCCTCTCCTGAATGTGGCCCACCATGACCCTCTAAAAGCAGTCCTTTAGGGACTATGATAGAGCCCTTTTCCTCACCACCACATCCTAGTCCAGAGACAAAACTTCACCTTCATTCTTGCCTTTGTGGTCTCCCAGAATAATCAATTACAAGTGATTAGGTTTGTGATACCTTAACTTAGAGAAGTAACCTAGCAATAGTGTTTAGAAAACAACTCCAGAGGCAAGAGACCTGAGTTCAAATCCCTTCTGTGTCTGTGTGATCCACAATAAGTTGTTTAACCTTCCAGACTAAATTTCAGAGCAGGTACTGATCTCCATTAGTAGTAGAAGTTTCTTTGCCATAACAATAAATTCAGGGGGCGGAGCCAAGATGGCAGAGTGAAAGCAACGACTCACCTAAGCTCCTGGAAAAACTCCTTTGGATATTTCTGGGGGGAGAGTCTCACCAGACTTTGGAGGTGTAGAATCCAGTGGGAGACGGACTTTGACAGATTCGGAGCCCAGGCTGGACTGGAAGGTCCACGGGAGGGATCTGTTCCACGGGGGTAAGAGCCCGGCGCACAGCGCGGCAGGGCGGAGGCGACCCGAGGGGCCCGAGAGTGGCGGGCGAGACCAGCGGAGCAGGAGATAAGCCAGGCCGAGCCAACGATATCAGCGCAACAGCCTTTGAAATCTTCAGCCTAAAGACGGGACTTCAGTGGGTCACTACTTGAACATCCAGAAGCTGGGATGCCGGAGTGATCAGTAAGTGCTCTCCCCTCCCCCCCGATGACCGTGAGGGAACCATAAAATTCTTCCCCAGATTGATCCTGGATCAGTGGGAGCAGCAGAAAGGGGCGAGTGGTCTCGTAACACCAGAGGCTGGAGAGGTGGCAAAGGGGGATTCTTCCTACCGTGGTGGAGGCTATCTGGAGGGACAGACGACCCAGGGCAGAGAAAAATTCGCACTGAGACCCAAGCAAGCCTCAGCCCGGGAGACGAGCCCCAGGAGGGGCGGGAACACGCATTAGCCTCTAGGCGTGCCCCAGCCCTCCAGGGGAAAAGGGAAGACAATAGGGAAGCTGGGATCACCATCCCCCCCCCCCCCCCCCCCCCCCCCCCCCCCCCGGACCTTGCCTTTGCCTCAGGCCAGCTGAGGAGATAGCCTGAGACCAGACCACACCTCCCACACACCTATCAAGCTAAAATCAGGGTTGATCTGGGAAACAACAACAACAACAACAAAAAAAAGCCTGCTTTTACCCTAGACAAACATCAACTCAACTTAAAAGATCTGTATCTTCTGACTGAAAGAACCAAAAGCTACAACACTCAGCCAACATCATGAATCGGAAAAAGCAGACGAAAAGTGAAAAAACCATAGAATCTTTCTATGGGGATAAGGACCAAAACACAAACACCAAAGAGGTCAGAGCTGAGACTGTACTTCCATCTGAAACCTCAGATGGGACTATGAATTTCTCGCAAGCACAACTAGATTACCTGGAACGTCTGAAGAAGGATATAAAAGAAAAACTGGCCAATGATTTTAAAACCATAAAAAAAGAATTCACTGATGAGAACATCAATCTGAAAAAGAAAATTGAAGAAATGGAAAAGGAAGTTCAAAAATTAACTGGAGAGAATAATTCCCTAAAAGGAAGAGTTAATCAAACGGAAAAGGAAACTCAAAACCTAATAGGGAAAATTGATCAGATGGAAAAGGAAACCCAAAACCTAACTGGGAAAATTGGTGGAATGGAAAAAGAAGTACAAAAATTAAATGGAGAAAATAGCTCCTTAAAGGGAAAAATTGGCCAGATGGAAAAGGAGATGCGAAAGCTAAGTGAACAAAACAATACGATCAAGATTAGAATTGGGCAAGTAGAAACTAATGACTCAATGAGGCAACAAGAGTCAGTCAAACAAAATCTAAAGAATGAAAAGATGGAAGAAAATCTAAAATATTTAATTGGAAAAACAACTGACCTGGAAAATAGATCCAGGAGAGAAAATCTAAGAATTATTGGCCTGCCAGAAACCCATGATGAAGAAAAGAGTCTGGACAATATCTTCCAGGAAATCATCAAGGAAAACTGCCCAGAAGTACTAGACTCAGAGGGCAAAATAGTCATCGAAAGAATCCACCGTTCCCCACCGGAAAGGGATCCCAAACTCAAAACCCCAAGAAATATAGTTGCCAAATTCCAGAGCTATCAAGTGAAGGAGAAAATACTACAAGCAGCCAGAAAGAAACAATTTAAATATCAAGGTCACACAGTCAGGATCACACAGGACCTTGCAGCTTCTACATTAAAAGATCGAAAGAATTGGAACCCAATATTCCGTAAGGCAAAGGAGTTGGGACTCCAACCGAGGATCAACTACCCAGCAAAGTTCAGCATAACATTTCAGGCAAGGAGAAAGTCATTCAACGAAATAAGGGATTTCCAGAGCTTCCTGACCAAAACACCAGAACTCAATAGACAATTTGATCTTCAAATGCAGGTCTCCAGAGAATCATAAAAAGGTAAACAGAGGGGAAAAAACAAAAACAAAAACTTGCAACTCAATTAGGGCAATCTGTTTACCTCCCTGTAAGGGAAGATGCTACCTGTTAATCTTGAGAACTGTGCAGCTATTATGATAAAAGGGATATATGTAGAGGGAACGGGCATAAAGTAAATGATGTCATGGCAAAAATATGATTTAAGTATGAGAAGGGAATGTAATAGGAGGTGTGGAAAGGGGGAAGCAGAAAATGGCAAATTATATCACAGGAAGAAGTACAAAACCATAGTAGAGGGAAGGAGGGGAGGGAGACGAGCATTGTTTGAGAGGTACTCTCATCTGATTTGTTCAAAGGAGGGAACAATAACCTTAAGCAGATAATCCTAACTAGCTCTATAGGTAGTAGGAGGGGAAGGGGGAAGAAAGGGGAGGGTGGCCAAAAGGGAGGAAAGAAGCAATAAGAGTAAAGGGGACTAAAAGGGAGGGGGGCTAAAAGAAGGAGGGGAAGGCTGCAGGAGGAGGGGGAGAAAAGTGAATACTATTGAGGAGGGGAAGGGAGACGGGAGAGTTAAAAGCACAAATGGTGGGAAAGAGGGTGGAGGGAAATACACAGATTGTAATCATAACTGTGAATGTGAATGGGATGAACTCTCCCATAAAACGGAGACGGATAGCAGAATGGATTAAAAGCCATAATCCAACAATATGCTGCTTACAAGAAACACATTTGAAACGGGGGGATACACATAGGATAAAGGTCAAAGGATGGAGCAGAATATATTGTGCTTCAGCTCATGTAAGAAAGGCAGGAGTAGCAATCCTAATCTCAGACAAAGCAAAAGCAGAAATAGATCTAATCAAAAGGGATAAGGATGGAAACTATATCCTACTAAAAGGCACCATAGACAATGAAGCAATATCATTACTAAACATGTATGCTCCAAGTGGTATAGCATCCAGATTCTTAGAGGAGAGGTTGGGGGAGTTGAAGGAAGAAATTGATAGCAAAACTATACTAGTGGGGGACCTCAACCTCCCCCTCTCTGAACTAGATAAATCCAACCTTAAAATAAACAAGAAAGAGGTTAAGGAGGTAAATAAAACTCTGGATAAGGTAGATATGATAGATCTTTGGAGAAAATTAAATGGGAATAGAAAGGAATATACCTTTTTCTCAGCGGTACATGGAACATTTACAAAAATTGACCATGTACTAGGACATAAAAATCTCACAATCCAGTGCAGAAAGGTAGAGATAATCAATGCATCCTTTTCAGATCATAATGCATTAAAAATTACATGTAATAAAAGGCCATGGAAAGAGAAACCAAAAATCAATTGGAAACTAAATAATCTAATTCTAAAGAAGGATTGGGTTAAAGAAGAAATCATAGAAACAATCAACAACTTCATTCAAGAGAATGACAATAGTGAGACAACGTACCAAAACTTATGGGACACTGCAAAAGCAGTTATTAGGGGAAGTTTTATATCTCTGAATGCTTACATAAATAAAATAGAGAAAGAGGAGATCAATGACTTAGGCTTGCAGTTGAAAAAGCTAGAAAAAGAACAAATTGAAAATCCCCAAGTAAATACCAAATTAGAAATACTGAAAACCAAAGGAGAGATTAATAAAATTGAAATAAAGAAAACTATTGAATTAATAAATAAAACCAATAGTTGGTTTTATGAAAAAACTAATAAAATTGATAAACCTTTGGTTAATCTGATCAAAAAAAAGAAAGAAGAAAACCAAATTACTAACATTAAAAATGAAAGGGGTGAACTCACCTCCAATGAGGAGGAAATTAAAACAATAATTAGAAACTACTTTGCCCAACTTTATGCCCACAAATTCGACAATCTAAACGAGATGGATGAATATTTTAAAAAATACAAATTGCCCAGATTAACAGAAGAGGAAGTTGAATACTTAAACAACCCCATCTCAGAAAAAGAAATTGAACAAGCCATCAATGAACTCCCTAGGAAAAAATCTCCAGGGCCAGATGGATTCACAAGTGAATTCTATCAAACATTTAAAGAACAGTTAATTCCAATACTACATACACTATTCTTGAAAATTGGGGAAGAAGGAGTCCTCCCAAATTCTTTCTATGATACAAATATGGTTTTGATACCCAAACCAGGAAGAGACAAAACAGAGAAAGAAAATTATAGACCAATTTCCCTAATGAATATAGATGCAAAAATTTTAAATAAGATTTTAGCAAAACGAATACAGCATCTTATCACGAGATTAATACATTATGATCAGGTAGGATTCATACCAGGACTACAGGGCTGGTTCAATATTAGGAAAACTATTAGCATTATCGACCACATCAACAACAAAGCTAACAAAAACCACATGATTATCTCAATAGATGCAGAAAAAGCTTTTGACAAAATACAACATCCATTCCTACTAAAAACATTGGAGAACGTAGGAATAAAGGGAACTTTCCATAAAATAATAAGCAGTATCTATCTAAAACCTTCAGCAAGCATTATATGCAATGGGGATAAGCTAGATGCATTCCCAATAAGATCAGGGGTGAAACAAGGTTGTCCATTATCACCACTATTATTCAATATGGTACTAGAAATGTTAGCTGTAGCAATTAGACAAGATAAAGATATTCAAGGAATTAGAATAGCCAAAGAAGAAACTAAGTTATCACTCTTTGCAGATGATATGATGATTTACCTAGAGAATCCCAAAGATTCAAGTAAAAAATTACTTGAATTAATAAACAACTTTGGCAAAGTTGCAGGGTACAAAATAAACCCACACAAATCCTCTGCATTCCTATATATTAGCAACAAAGTTCAACAGCAAGAGATAGAAAGAGAAATCCCATTTAAAGTTAGGGTAGACAGTATAAAATACTTAGGAGTCTACCTGCCAAAACAAACCCAGGGACTATATGAACACAATTACAAGACACTTTTTGCACAAATAAAGTCAGATTTAAGTAAGTGGAAAAACATTAGTTGCTCATGGGTAGGCCGTGCTAATATAATAAAAATGACAATTCTACCCAAATTAATATACTTATTTAGTGCCATACCAATTAAACTATCAGACAATTACTTTCTAGAGCTGGATAAAATAATATCAAAATTCATTTGGAAAAACAAAAGGTCCAGAATATCAAAGGGACTAATGAAAAGAAATGCTTGGGAAGGTGGCCTAGCGCTACCAGACCTTAAACTGTACTATAAAGCAGCAATTATCAAAACCACTTGGTATTGGCTAAGAAACAGAGAGGTAGACAAGTGGAATAGACTTGGCACTCAAGATGCAGTAGGCAAGGAATATAGCAACCTTCTGTTTGATAAACCCAAGGACCCCAGCTTCTGGGATAAGAACTCATTGTTTGACAAAAATTGCTGGGAAAACTGGATAACAGTGTGGCGGAAATTAGGCATAGACCCATACCTGACACCGTACACAAGAATAAAGTCCAAATGGGTACATGATTTAGGTATAAAGATTGATACCATGAATAAACTGGAGAAGCAAGGAATAGTGTATTTATCAGATCTATGGAGAAGGGAAGAATTCTTTACTAAAGAAGAGATAGAATGCATTATGAAATGCAAAATGGATAACTTTGAGTACATTAAACTGAGAAGTTTTTGCACAACCAAACCCAATGCAACCAAAATCCGGAGGGATGTAGTAAATTGGGAAAAAATTTTTACAGCTAAGCTCGGGGATAAAGGCCTCATTTCTAGAATATATAGAGAACTGACCCAAATGTATAATCATACAAGTCATTCCCCAATTGATAAATGGTCAAAGGATATGAACAGGCAATTTTCAGAGGAAGAAATTAAAGCTATCTATAATCATATGAAAAAATGCTCTAAATCACTATTGGTTAGAGAGATGCAAATCAAAACAACTCTGAGGTACCACATCACACCTATAAGATTGGCAAACATGACAGAACAAGAAAATGATAAATGCTGGAGAGGATGTGGGAGAGTTGGAACACTAATTCATTGTTGGTGGAGCTGTGAGCGCATCCAACCATTCTGGAGAGCAATTTGGAACTATGCCCAAAGGGCTACAAAAATGTGCATACCCTTTGACCCAGCAATATCGCTACTAGGACTATATCCCCAAGAGATCATAAAAATGGGAAAGGGTCCCACATGTACAAAAATATTTATAGCAGCACTCTATGTAGTTGCCAAAAACTGGAAGTCAAGGGGATGTCCATCAATTGGGGAATGGCTGAATAAATTATGGTATATGAATGTAATGGAGTACTATTGTGCCATAAGAAATGATGAACAAGAAGACTTCAGAGAGGCCTGGAAGGACTTATATGACCTGATGCTGAGTGAAAGGAGCAGAACCAGGAGAACTTTATGCACAGCAACAACCACAGTGTGTGAGAGTTTTTTCTGGTAGACTTAGATTTTTGTAATAACACAAGAACTTCTGAAAAAAAAAAAAAATCCCAATGGTGGACCTCAAGGCAAAAAGCCTTCCACACTCAGAGAGAGAAATATGGAAGTCACTCACATAATGTAGCAGATCATGTTTGTGTATGTGTATCTGTTTGTGTATCATGTTCTGATTTGTTATACGGATTCTTTCATTTATCTTAGTCTGACTACACAGCATGACGATAGTGAAAATATACTCAATAGGAAAGTTTATGTAGAATCTATACAGAATTGTATGCAGTCGTGGGGAGGGAGGGAGGTAGTGGGGGGTGGGTGGGGAGGGATAAAATCGCAATTGTATGGCAGTGATTGTTAAACATTAAAAAAAATAAAAAAATTAATAAAAAAAATATATATATATAAAAGAAAAAAAAAAAGAAAAAAAAAACAATAAATTCACAATTCTTTAAGAAAGTAAACAAATAATCTATCTTTAAAAGCATTTTAGCTTAAGTAAGGAAAGTCTTTCTAAAATGAGAGGGAAGGAGTAGGAGAAGAGGGATCTGGGAGTCAGGGATGCATCAGGATGGGGAAAGAGGTACTAGAAGGAAGATGGGCATGCAAATGAGACTCTTCAATGATCCTGAACCCTAAAGCATTTGCACACCTTAACAGATTAACCAGTAGAAATATTGTTCCAGGACATCAGCTGCTCCCCCCAAACACCCATTAATTATCAATCATTTAATGAATACTTACTTAGCACTGTGCTAAGGATTGAAGATATAAATATGAATGGGAAGAAGAGGAGAAGGAGGAAAAGAAAGAAAGAAGAAACGGAAGAAAAGGAAGGAAGAAAGGAAGGAAGGAAGGAACAAAGGAAGGAAGGAAGGAACGAACGAACGAACGAATGAACGAAGGAACGAAGGAACGAAGGAAGGAAGAGAGAGAAGGAGAGAGAGAGGGAGGGAGGGAAGAGGAAGATTGCCTCAAGGAGCTTCCATTCTCTTGGAAGAGACTGCACATAAATACATACACAACATATACAAAATTAATATGAGGTCATTTAAAGAGGAAAGGTGCTAATATTCATGGAAGGGAAATCAGGAACAGCTCTATGTAGTTGCTGCTGCTGTGTGTCTTTCATTCTTGAAAAGGACCATGACATCAGGAAGGTGATGCCATGACAATCAAGTGAATTGGACTTAAGTGAGGGAGGGCTATGCAAAGTCACCGGCCTCCCTTTCTCCTCCTGAGCCATCTGGGTCCAGTGGCCAGATATGGATCAGGACAACTGGAGATGGCCCAGGATGCAGCGGGGGACCTTGATCTTTTCAAGCTAAAGTCTTTAACAGGTCTCAGTTTGACTGAGGCAACACCCATTCAGTAATTAAGGCTTAATAAAATGAGACAAAGAATAAGCTGTCTTGAAGGAAATTCAGGATACTAAGAGGCAGAAGTGAGGAAGACATTATAGGAATGAGAGACAAGCAGGGCAAAGGTACAGTTGTTTCAGATGGAAAGCTAGAAAGGACTGGAGTATTGATTGTCCCTTGCTTTGGTAGAGGGCAGGTTCATGAGGCATGACTGCATTGCATTCTTGGGAGCCCTGGAGGCCAGAATGAGTACACAATTTGCCAAGCTCTCCCCAGAAGTAACTTCTGTTTCGAGATGATCTGGCAAAGACAACTTACAAAAAACAGTCCCTCTTCCAAGCAATGACCTCGGGGATTGGTCAAAGCCCAATGCACACAGAAGCATCCCTCTTTCCATCCTACCCCTTACTCTCCTTAAGCAACCCATTTCTGCTACAGTGAGACCCATATAAGACTGGAAATCAATAGCTTTGACAAGCTTGAACTTTAAGGAAAAGATAAAGAAGAAAATGCGAAGAAAAAGGACTCATTCCCTGAGTCTTTGCTTTAGCCTGGCAAGCCAGTTTGAAAAATGAAACCTCAGTCCGCAGTGAGATGAGTGACACCACGCCCATCCCAAATCCTAAAAGAAAGAGTACTGGAGAGAGACAGCATGCTGTCTATGGATAGAGCACTGGGACTAGGGTCAGGAAGACCTGGGTTCAACTCCAGCCTTGGATACTTACTAGCTGGGTGATCCCAGGTAAGTCACTTCACTTGTTTGCCTCAGTTTCCTCATCTGTAAAATGGAGAGAATAATATACCTACCTCCCAGAGATGTTGTGAGGATCAAATGATCTAATTATATGCTTTTTAAATTTTATTTTATTTTCAGTCCAAATTTTCTCTTTTCCTTCCTCCCCCTCCCCCAATCATTGAGAAGTCAAGAATAACAAAATCCATTACAAGTATGTATGTATGTATGTACATATGCATGTATGAATATTCATGTACATGCAAAAAAATTCCCATAGCCATATTGAAAGGGAGGAAGGAAGGAAGGAAAGAAGGAAGGAAGGAAGGAAGGAAGGAAGGAAGGAAGGAAGGAAGGAAGGAAGGAAGGAAGGAAAGAAGGAAAGAAGGAAAGAAGGAAAGAAGGAAAGAGAGAGGAGAGATGGAATAAGGAAGTGAAGAAGCAAAAAGGAAAAGAAGAGAAGAAAATATGCTCCAGTCTACACTCTGAGTCCATCAGCTCTCTGAAGACAAAGAGCATGCTTCATCATAAATTCTTTGGAATTGTAGTTGGTCATTGTACTGAAGAGTTACTAAGTCTTTCAAAGTAGACTATATTTCCAGTGTTTCTGTTATGATATAAATTGTTCTCCTGATCAGTTCTGATGAGCTAATATTTATAATGCACTTAGCACAGAACCTGGTACACAGTAGATACTTAATAAATCCTTATTCCCTCCCCCCTGCCCAGTGTCTCCAGGCTACTCTCCAAGACAAAAGTCTAGAGTAGGTGCAAACCTACATTATCAGAGGGAGTTTCTATATTGGGTTGGATCCAACAGTCTGGATTCTAGTCTTGGTTATGCCACTGATCTGTTATTTGACTTTGAGCCAAGACTAAACTCCAGTCTCCATTGTACCTGTCTGTAAAATGAGGATAATGTCTATTTTGCCTACTTTTGAGAGCTGTTCTGAGGATCAAATAAGATAATGGGTATGAAAGTGCCCTAAAATATACTAATCAATGATACAACTGGGAAGTATTATAACAATGACTGAAGGCTTTCTGATATAGGTTTGGATGATGAGATGGAATTTGCAACATTCTGGGAAAGTGGAAATTGAACCATCATTTGATGTATTCACAGTGTCAGAAGAGGTGCCCAACCAGGGAAGTGGAGAGAAATGGATATGGGCTATATAGTGTTAACAAACTCTCTGCTGCACCCCCACTTCTGGAAAAGGAGTAATCCTCTTATCACCTGATCTGCCCAGAACGCATGTGAAATATGATCCAAAGTTCTGGGCACCACATGTTAGGAAGGATTTTGACTAACTAGAAGGTATCTGGAAGAAGGCAGTCAAAATCAATGAGAGGACTATAAACTGTCATCCAAGGATAGTCAGTCAATAACATTTATTAAGTATCTACTGTGTTCCAGGCACTTTATTAAGCATACAAAAAAGATAAAAGAGTTCCTGCTCTTGAGGAGCTCAAGGTAGTGGGGCAGTCAACATGCAAACAGCTGTGTACAGAAAAGCTACAAAAAGGAAAAATGGGAGATAATCAAGAAAGGAAAGAAACTAGAATTAAGGGGTATAGGGAAAGGTTTCCTGTATATGGTGGGATTTTTGCTAGGATTTGAAGGAAACCAGGGGAAGCAAGTACAAGCCAGGAAATGGAAAGGATAAGGGCAGGTACTGATCAAAGGTGACACACTCAGAGCAGAAAGGGACCTTAGAGACCCCAGAGGTGGAAAGTGAGTTGCCCAAAGCCACATAGCTCCCAAGTGGTAGTCAGGATTGGGTCGCAAGACCTCTGAATCAAATTACACAGTATTTTCCATTTTGCCATCCTACACAAAAATTGAATATATTTAACCAGGAAAAGAGAAGGCTTAGAATAGGTGAATGATCATTGTCTCCAAGTATCTTTGGGGCTTTTGTAGGGAATAGGGAGAAGAATTGCCCAGAATTACATTATCCCCAGAATCCCCAGAAGAAGAATGGACCTCAGAGGCTACCAAGTCCAATCCATATCAAAAGAGATCTCCTCTACACCTTCCCTAAAAATTGGTCATCCCGCTTTTGTTCAAAGAGCTCTAGTTCAAAGGAATGCATTACCTCCCAAGGCAGCCCAGCCCATTTGTGGATAACTCTTAATAGTTAGGAGGTTTTTTCCTGGCATCAAACCTAAATCTTCCGCTGCAACACCCCCACTTTGCCCCTAGTTCTGCCATCTAGGGCCAACAGAACAAAGCTGATCCCTCACCCAACTGACAGCCTTTCAAATGCTTGTTTTATATGTCTTTCAAGAACTAAGCTAGTGACAATGATCGAAAGTTAGAGGAAGATCAATTCCATCTTGGCATGAGAATTGCTTAATAATTTGAACTATGAATTGCCTAATAATTTGAACTATCTAAAGACAAAAGAGGCTGCCTTGTGGGAATGTATAAACTCTCACTGGAAACGTATAAACAGAGACTGTGACTGTGATGTTGTAGAAATATAGTCAATGACCTCCAAAGTCTTTTCTGATTCTTAGATTTTATGATTAATAGTAATTCGAATAGCTCACATGTATATAGTAGCGACACTTAGTAGCAGGCACTTTACAAATATCATCTCATTTGATTCTCACAACAATCCTGGGAAATTATTGTTGGGTTCTTGGCAAAGATACTAGAGTGGTTTGCCATTTCCTTCTCCAGCTCATTTTACAGATGAGGAAACTGAGGCAAGCAATATTAAGTGATTTGCCCAGAATCACATGCCTAGCAAGTGTCTAAGGCTGGATTTGAACTCATGTTTTTCCAATTCCAGTTCTGGTTCTCTGTCTCCACTGTACTACCATCTATAATTATGAAGTGCAATGGATTTCTAACCCAACTAGATAGACCTCAGCTCAAGATGATAAACCCTCTATGTTGGCCTTGGCTCATCAGTTTTATTTGGGATACAAATGTCCCTAAAGAGTTAATGACCCAGTGGTGCAGCAGATAAAGCACTGGCCCTGCAGTCAGGATGACCTGAGTTCAAATCCAGCTCCAGACACTTACTAACTGTGTCATTCTGGGCAAGTCATTTTACCCTGATTGCCTCAAAAAAAAAAAAAAAAAAGCTAATGACCCAACTACATGGACTCCCCAAAAGGCCATTTATTTGCCCATTTACTCATTCCATATGGCCACTGTAAGGCAATGTCACATGGAGGAAAGAGAAATTAATTTAGAAACAGGGGACTTGATTTCAAATCCTGCCTCTCTCTTATTCGTGATCTTGGAAAAGTCATCTGACCTCTCTGTGCTTCATACTATTCATCTATAAAAAGAAGAGGTTGAAATAAATGGCTTCTAAAGGTCCTTTTCAGCTCTAAATCAAAATTCTATGATCCTACAACTTGAGTTCAAATCCTGCCATTTAGGAGCTGTGACATCAGACAAGTCACATAACTTTTCTGGTCCTCTATTGTTTCAGCTTCCAAAATGAGAAAATGAGACTAGATAAACTCAAAACTCCCTTCTGACTCTAAATCCATTAACCTATGATCCACTGTCCACATGGACCCAATCCAAGTTCCCAATAATTACTTGGACAGGGGTGAAAGCCCAGAGCAGAAGTTGATGCAATTCTCACCTTATAATAGCTGGAAGACTGTAAAAGACCAAATTCCAAAGGCTTTTTCTTCTTCTTTCCCTGGGGATAGGCGGGAGGATTGGCAAGAGGTTTGGCATTTACTTCTTTCAGCAATATTTCCCATTTAATTTTAATTTTCTCTTTCTTTGTACTCCTGTACATTCCCAGAGGGCCTCCAACAAGACCAGACCAAGGAAGAGAATCTCCTGGTCTCATTTGTTCACTGTTTCCCCAACCCTTCTCCCTGATCACTGTCACCATAGCTTACAGAGGAGTGACTGACTTGCAGGACCCAGGAGATTCACTTCAGTCCCAGAGCAAGCTGTTCTGGACTCCAATCTTCTCTCCAGAGTTTATTTGGATCCTTTATTTAAGAGAGTTTTTTTTTTCCTATTTTGAAAAGAAAATTCTCAGAAATGCTCACCATTCTACTATTACAGCTCCATTGATGATCCTATTCTCACCTAGTAGATCAAGTCTCTATGCCCTATAGCTTAAGGCTATATTCCATTTTGTAAATCACTGGAACTTCACATATTCTATCTTTATTACTAAACTGTATGCAAACTGTGTCAAGGAAGGCTTCTTAGTGGAGGCAAACAGGACCAGAACAAAACCTTGAAAGATGAAAAGGATTTGTATGGTGAAGACAGCAGGCGGGGGGTGGGGGGGCGGGATGTGAGCTCAGAATGGAGGCAGGACAGTGCAGGGTATAGGAGAAAAGTCAAGTGTGAAGTAGGGGAGGGAGGAAGCCTAGGAAATAGGGACCTTTTTATATGAAGATTTAGGCTCATTCTAGCGATTTCTCCTCCCCTGCTGCTCCTCTCACCCTGTTACTAAGGCAACAGGAAGCTGGGGAGGAGGAATATCATTGATGTACCTCCTGTTGCCTTGGTTACAGGATGCAGGGCAGACAGGGGCTTCAGCTGCACGGCTCAGCTAAGGCCCCTGTCATCTCTGTGGTGACAGGATGCCCCCTTGAAGGACCTAAGTCCTCTACTGACTTGGACCTTCCTAGATATTATTTTTACACTAACTATATGTTTGGGCATGTGGCTAGATAAGTGTTCTCAGAGGCTGATAAGAAGCAGGACTTGGGGGGAGGGGTAGATGAATGAGCAGGGAACAAGGTCATACCAAGGGTGAAAGTCATCTGATCTCACTTGTTCACATTTTCCTTAACCCCATCACCATGGTTTTACAGAGAATTAGACACCTGCTAGCTATTCCATAAAATCATGGCATTTTAGAGATCAGAGAATCTAACCTCTTAATTTTAAAAGTGGGGAACCTCATTGTTTTCCAAGATTGTATTTCCTCATCCTGGACCTCAGTTTCCTTATTTTTAAAATTAAGGGGTGGTATATGCAAGATATTAAGGGTGTAAATAGGGGAAAAACTCAGAAGGGAGGTTCTAGCATTGTGAGGATCTGGGAAAGATCTTACTTACTAAGATTAGAATTTTAACTAAGATGGAAGTCAGAGAAGTTAGGAAATGGAAATGAGGAAGAAAAAAGTATTCCAGGCAAAGGGGAAAATCAATGCCAAGGAACAGAGTCTAAAGATGGAGTGTTTTGCTCAAGAAACTGAAATTAATTCAGTGTAACTTTTTCTTAGAATATGCGAACGTAAAGAGTGCAAAAAAAAAAAAAAAAGCTTCAGAGGACTTGAATGCCCAATACTGAACCTGGAAGTAATAGCGAGCAACTGGGATTTACTGAGTGGGAGGGAAGGGATGACATGATCAGACCTGCACTTTAAGAAGGTTATTTGGAAGATGGACTAGAACAAGGAGAGATTTGAAACAGGGAGACCAATCTTCAGTATAATCCTTTTGGAAAGCAATTAGCAATTATACAAAGGAAATAACTAAAATACTCATACCTTTTGATCCAGAGATTGCATTACTGGACTTAAATCCCACGCGGAGCATTGATAAGGAGAAAGTCTCCATATATACCAAAATACGGATTGCATCACTTTTTCAGTAGCAAAGATTGGAGACAAAGTAGATGTCCATTGACTGGGGGAATGACTAAACAAATCATGGTGCATTGGTATAATGGATTATTGCTTCAATGTCAGAAATGGTGGTTATGATGAATACAACGCATGGAATATTTTACATGCATTGAAGCAGAGTGAAGTCAGGAGAGGCAAAAAAACAATTTACACAATGAATACAACATAAATGGGGAAAAACCACCATGCTCACACACAAATATCAAAAGTGAATGTTGCAAAATGATTTTAAAAAAAAAGAAAAAAGAAAAGAAGCATATCTTGAAAAAACTGTATAAAAGGACACTTTGACCTCATGCCTCTACAGAGGGAGGAACCCTACAAGTATTGCACATTGAACATATTTTGAGACTTTTTCAGTTAATTATTTAGTTATGCTGATTTTTTTTCTCTTTTTTTTGTATTTAAAAAATACAGTTTGTTACAAGAGATGGCTCTCTGGTGGGGGAAGGGAGTGGAAAACTCCAGGAAAGTATAGCAATAATATGTGTGTGTGCATGCATGTGCACATATGTATGTGTGCATATATACATGTGTGTGTATGTATATACATATGTGTGCATGTATATAGAGAGAGCACATTATACATACATAAAATATACATACCATAAAAAGAAGGCTATTATAATAATCCAGGTTAGAGGTGATGAGGATCTAGACCAGGGTGCCTATTATAGGAGTAGAGAGTAGAAGCCATACATAAGAGATGTTGTGAAGGTAGAAATGATAAAATTTGGCAATAGATGGGATATGTAGAATGAGAGCAAGAAAGGAGTGGTTGATGACACTAAGATTGGAAGCCTGGGACTTGGGAGGATGGAGGTGCCTTCAACAGTGCTAGGGAAGTCAGAAAAAGGACAGGATTTGGGAAGGGAGAAGATAATGAGTTTAAGTTTAGACATGTTGCATTTGAGATATTTACAGGACATCCAGTTTGAGATATTCAAAAAGTGGTTGGTGATTCAAGACTAGATACTAGAACTACATATTTAGATGAGAATCATTTGCATGAAGATGATCATTGAGCCCAATAGAGCTGAAGTGATCATCATCGTGCAGATGGTATAGACAAAAAGAAAAAAAAAAAGGGCTCAAGAGAGCATTCCCTTGTAGGAATCCCAGAGTTAATAGCACAACAATAAAGAAAAGCCAGCAAAGGAAACTGAGGGACAATCCAATGGGTAGAAGAAGATTTGTGAGAAAGAAGTGTCACAAAAATCTAAAAAAGACAAAAGAGTATGATTGACAGTGTCAGTGACTGCAGAGGGGTCAAAGAGGATGTGGACTGGGAAAAAGATGTCACATTTGGCAATAAAGAGATCATTGCTGACTCTGAAGACAGAAGCTTCAGTTGAATGATGAGTCAGAATCCAGACTATAGAGAATTAAGAAATAAAGGTGAGGAGAGGAAGTAGAGGCAGAGGTTTTCTCAAGAAATTTAGCCTTGAAGGGAAAGAGACATATCAATCAGTGACTAGTGGGGATAGTCAGATCAGATGAGTGGTGCTTTTTTAAAGACTTGGGTAGAAATAGACTTGTTTGTAGGTAGCAGAGAAGCTAGTATGGAAAAATTGAAGATTAGTGACAAAAGAAGTCGTTGCAAGGCAGGGGAAGGGAGAATTGTCACAAAGATAATCTGCTGGAAAATATGGTGCCTGTACAAGGGTCCTCCTTTGCAGGGAGAAAGGCTATCTCTTCAGTAGAAGTTACAGTGAAAGAAGAGATAGTGGGGAACCAGCATTTATATAGCATTGGAAGGCTGGCAAAGCACTTTACAAATATCATCTCATTTATCCTCACAATAATCCTAGGAGGTAGGTGCTACATTATCAGTCCCATTTTACAAATGAGGAAACAGACTGAGAGAGTGCCTTGTCCAAGGGACAGATAGCTAGCAAGTATTTGGGGAAGGATTTGAACTCAGAACTTCCTGATGGCAGGTACAGAGTTTTATCCACTTCAGCACTTATATGTGCTGCTGCTATTTCTCCTTCATTTCTCAAAGAAGACCTGGGAAAAGGTTCTGGTCCCCCACATGTCTTAGTGATGTAGTGGAGGAAGAGAGAAGAGGGAATTCTCAAGAAATGGCCTCAGTTTTTTCAGTGATGTAGGAGGCAAAGTCCTCACCGGAGAGGACAGTAATACTATGGGAGGTTTGAGAAGAGATATTTGGAAGTGTCACCATGGCAAGAATGATAGAGATTTGTTGCGGAAAGTGTAAAAAGACTACCTTAGAGCACAAGGCCAGGTAGGTGTCAGGAAGACCTGAATTCAAATCCAGCCTCAGATATTTACTAGCTGGGCAAGTCACTCAACCCTGTTTGCCTCAGTTTCCTTGTCTTTAAAAAATGGATTAATGAATTAAATGGCAAGTCACTCAGTATTTCTGATGAGAAAATCCCAAATGGTTACATGAAGCGTTGCACACAACTGAAACAACTGAACAACAAATATAAGTAGTAATACAGTCAATCAACATGGTATTGTGATTTTTCTCTAGTTGTATTCGGCACATGTGAATAAGAAGCAAAGGAAGATGTTGGGAGTGTTGTAATGCTGGAGTTTGCCAAGGTGTAATCACTGACAGGACATGTGGGCAAGGGATTCAAGCATTAAGGAGAAAGTAAACTTGATTCACCAAGAGTCCTAACTGGATGGGGAAGGTAAGACAGTGTATCCAAAGAAAGAATGATAACCTGAGGACTTTGGGGGAATTAACCTATCTGATATCCACAAGCACCCAGTGAGGTAGGTGCTATTACTGTCTCCATTTTACAGATGGGTAAATTGAGACAAAGATTAGATGCTGTCTTTCTTGAGATTGAACAGAAACTAAGTATCTGAGGAGGGATTGGAATTCAGGTCTTCCTCACTCCAGGTCCACCACTCTATCCACTGTATCCTACTTTCCTTCAAAATTCAAACCTAGTACATCTTCCTACACAGAACCATTCCTAACCTATCCAGGTTTATAACTGTTCCTCCCATACCAAATTTTCTTTTATTTGTGTTTCATATAAACTTCATATTTTCCTGAACATGATATCACTGTGTTCCTTCCCTCCCACCCAGTAAAATGTAAATTCCTAGAGATAAAGCTTTGATTTGTGTTGGGAGAGGGGTTTGCCCTTGTATCCCCATCACCTAGCGCTCTGCCGAGCACAAAGTAGTAAATACTTATTGAGTTGAGTTGACCTTTAGCGGTTGGAACCAAAGCACACCAATATAACATCTCAGAAACTCAAAATTGCCTGGGGAAATCATTTCCTTAACAACAAGTGTGGAGTTAAAGAAGACCATCTGGGGAATGCACATGGTAGGCGTTTAATAAATGCTTGTCATTTGATTTATGGCATTTTGTTAAAAACATAGAGGTGTAGGGAGGTGATGACCTCCTTACTCCAGGTTCCCATCAATTAAATGCACAAAACAGGAGCTGAAATCATCAGATCCTAGACTTTAAAGTCAGAAGGAACCTTAGAAATCACCTCTTCTGACTCCTTTCTTTGAATGAATGAGGAAATTGAAACCTGGAGAGGTCAAATAACTTGCCTCTTCACAGGAACCTCCTAATTGGTCTCCCTGCTTCCTCTCTCTCTCCTCACCAAGCCATCCTCACAACTGGCAAATTAATCTTCATGATGAAGAGGTAGGAACGTGTCGATCCCCCTGCTTCCGATCTCTCAATGACTCTCCATGGCCTCTCAGATAAACTCCAAACTCATAAGCCTGCCACTTAAATTCTTCCACAATATCCGCCAAACTTTCCTCTCCAGCCTTATTTGACCATTCCTCCCCTCCATGAACTCTACCTCCCTAACTAGATGACATTTCATGCTGTCACTCCTGCTGTCCCCTACGTCTCAGTTACCTGTCTTCTTCCTCTTCACCTTTCAGAATCCTCATCTTCCAGTTTCTTCCTCCATGAAGCCTTCATTAATGACTCCAGTGACTAGTGCTTTCTCTTTTTTCAAAATACCTTACATTTTCTTACCTCCATACAAGGTATATCTCCCCTCTCCCCTAAGAGATTCCAAGCTTCCTGAGGGCAGAGGCTGGTTTTCATTTTTATCTTTGAATTCCTAGTAATAAATCTTACTGAATTGAATTCCCTAAGCATAGATAATCAACAAGTATTTATCAAATATCTGTTATGTTCCAGAAACAGTGCTAAAGTGTTAGTGAGTCAACAAGCCTTTATTAAGTGAATGCTGTATACCAAGACTCTGGCTTTCATTGAATAGCCCCAAGGCCCCAAGCCTTGGTGGCTCATTTTTCAGTTATTGATGGCTTAGAATAAGTGTAAATAGCAATTGTTTTCTGGGGTCTTCCCCTTGCAGAGTGATATTTTTGTGATAGTAAATTAGGTCATCTTTTGTCTCTATGCTTACCTAGTCCTTACTCACAGAACTGGCTTTGCCTCCAACAAACTGAGACCTGGGAAAAGACCTTAATTTTATAAGTCAAGGTTACTCACTGCATCCCGGGTCATTACCAGTAGTTTTGACATTTGTCTTGGCATTGGACTCCAATGACTCTGGTGGAGAGTGAGGGTGATGACTTTACACAACTCTGCCTCATTCAAATCCAAGTCAAGACATCTCCCTCAACATGTCATTGGTCCTCTTCTAGAATGAAGAACAATCAATAATTATGAATAAAACACTGTAGTCAGTACTCGAAAGATAGTCCTGCTCCTCCTGGGAGCTGATTTTCTAAAGGAAGAAAACAGACAATGAAAGAAGTCTAAGAGGGACAGGGTAGATAAAGGAACCATGTTCCAGAATGTAATAGAGGAAGTTCAGGGGCAGCCTGGAAAAGAATGAAATTCTTTGGTGAGAATCACCTTCAGACCTTACAATACACTTTTAGAGTTCATTCTTCCAAAGGAGGAATTGAGTTCTGGATTTGAAAGGTAAAGAAGTGTAGTGTGTTGGGCACTGGACATGGAGTCAAGAAGACCTGAGTTCAAATCCCAACTGAGAATCTTCCAAGCTAGGTGACCCTGGGAAGTGTTAGTTTCCTCAAGAACTGATAGTTTCTATCAATATTCATTAGGGAAATTGGTTTATAATTTTCTTTCTCTATTTTGACTCTTCCTGGTTTAGGTAACAGCACAATACTTGTGTCATAAAAGGAATTTGGTAGGATGCTTCTAAGGTCCCTTCCAGCTCTAAAGCACTGATTCTACTGAAGCCATGAAATATTGCTCAGAGTCAAGTCTAGTTAATACTTCATTATTATCACATAGAGGAGAAAACTGAAGCCTCATCTCCTTCCTCAGTCTCCTGTTCTGTAAAGTAGGCTAGTGATAACTTCCTCTTATCTCCCCCTTCCCCCAGGGATGCTGCAAGGCTCCAATGACTTCAGTGACAATTTGAGCATGTCATAGGACTATTTTATAGTCTAACTCTATGAACTTTTGTGTTTCTGATATAAACGCCATAATGGGGACAAAAGAAAGAAAGGACTAAGCATTTATATAGTGCCTACTATGTGGTGGGCACTGTGTTAAACACTTTACCATTATCATCTCCTTTCATCCTTACAACATCCCTGAGAGGAGGGTACTGTTATTATCCCCATTTTATAGTAAACAGAGGTTAAGTGACTAGCCCTGGATCACACAGCTAGTCAATGTCTGAGGCTAGATTTGAACTCAGGTCTTCCTAACTTTATGTCCATATACCCCCTAGCTTTAGAGAAATTCATATACATCACACATTTCATAGTTAATAACACAGTCTGGTATAATGGATGCTTGATATTTAAAGCCCTTCCTTACCTGAGCCCTTCACAATTTTCTAGTGATCAGCCACACCTGGAACCACTGGTGACAACAAATGGAGAAGTTTTGAGTGCTGGGGGTTAAGTTCACTTACCTTGGTAGTGTACTTTCCAGGGATGTATACATTAATAATGAAGTTGAGGCATGAATTTCCAGAGCTAACTCAGTGTTTGGGAGGTTCTGAAGGAAAGTGTATGAGAAGAGGTATTGGACTGACTACCAAACTAAAGATCTGTGGAGCCATTGTACTGATCTCGTTATATGCATGTGAAATCTGGGACAATATACTGGTGCCATGCCAGGACACTGAATCACTTCCATTTGAACTGTCTTAGGAAGATTCTGAAGATCACCCAACAGGATAAGGTACCAGACTCTGAGGTCCCTTCTCAAAGTAAACTGCCAAGCATTCAAACTCTACTACAGAGAAAGCAACTTACTGAGAACAAAGAACAACAAACCAACTAACCAAGGGGTCTTACACTTTATTCCCTTCCATGAATTCTAAAATAGAACCACACTTACCTATTTGCTGTTCCATCTCCCATCTCCTTCCCTTTGTCCTGGCTGTCCTCCATGCCTGGAATGCTCTCCCTCCTCATCTCTACCTCTAATTTTCTTGGGTATCCTTTAAGACTCAGTCAAGATCCTATCTTCTATAGGAAGTTTTTTTCTGTTCCCCCAACACATCCAGCTGCTAGTGCCTCTCCCAGTGAGATTACCTTTTACCTACTTTATTTATATCCTGTATGCCCCCACTAATAGTCATACTTGTCTCCCTTGTTACATCTTAAGGTCCTTGAAAGCAGGAACTGTTTTCACCTTTCTTTGTATCTCCAGCACTTTGGACAGTTCCTACAGGAAGATGGTAGATGCTTAATAAATTTTTGACTGACTTAAGTGAAGTATTGTTATCATTGCTATTATCATAAGCTCCTTGGCATGAAGAGTCCTATAAGTTCTTGGTCTTTTATGTTTCAAGATTCCTTTGTCAATCTTGTAAAGCCAATGGCCTCCTTTCCATGATGATTTTTTTTAATTCACAATTGAACGAAAAACTAAATTTTTGGGGTGAAGGGTATTGTTGCTGTTCAAACATGTCCAACTCATCATGACCCTATCTGGGGACTTCTTAGCATAGATACTGGAGTGATTTGTCTTTTCCTTCTCCAGCTGATTTTACAGATGATGAAACTGAGGGTTAAGTGACTTGACTAGAGTCACATAGCTAGTCAGTGTCTGAGGCCAGATTTAAACTTACAAAAGATGAGTCTTTCTGACTCCAGGCCCTGCACTCTATCCATTGCACCACTTAGCTACCTTTAAATTACAACTAAAAGCTAGTAAAAATAAAGATGCCATTTTTTTCCCATTCAGGTTTATGTACTCCCTTGAATCTGTCCACAGGCTCCTTCTATGGACCGACCCTAGGTTAGGAAGCTCTGGTATAATAGATAGCATTTACATGTATGTAGTGTGTAATACAGTGACATAATTTTACATATAGTTTGCATATGCTTATATGTATAGCTATTGTATCACCCAATAGAATGTAAGTAGCTGGAAGGCAGCTTGGGTTTTTGCATCCCCAGTGCCTGGCATAACGCATGCAATGTGTAGTAGACTTTTAATAAATAAGTGTTGATTGATTGATTAAGGTCTGTGAAATGTTCTCCATATAGTCTCATCTGAACCAAATAGTAGTCTTTAAGGTAGCTATGATAAACATTATTGTCCCCTTTTTTACAGATGAGGAAACTGAGGCAAAATGACTTGACCATGAGAGCACATCAAATCTCCACATCTATTTGCTATTTACAGTACAGAGGTGCACATAACAGAGTCTCAAACTTGGAAGATGCCCCAGTGGCCCCCTCGTTCAATCCATGAATTGGATAAGAAGGCCCACTATAACCTCCTCAACAAGCAATCATCCAACCTCTGATTAAAGACCCTAAATGAGGGGAATCTGCTACATCCTGAAGGAAGAAAATTAACTTTTATTAAACTTTCCTCTATACCAGGCATTGAACTAATGGGGCTGCCCATTCCATTTTGGAATAGCTAGGGAAATATTCTTGATATCCAGACGTTTCTGAGGAGTCTATCCTTGCTACTCCTTTCCCGAACTGCTAGTGGCCTCCATCCTCAACTGTTATTTATATATATTTGTCCTCTTTATGCTTATTCCAACAAATATATTTATATATATATATAAATTTGTTGTTCAGTTGGGTCCTACTCTTTGTGATCCCTTTTGGCATTTTCATGGCAAAGATAATGTAGTGGCTCACTATTTCCTTCTCAAGCTCATTTTACAGATGAGGAAACTAAGGCAAAGGCTTAAGTGACTTGCCAAGGATCACACCGCTAACAAATGTCTGAGGCCAAATTTGAACTCAGGAAGATGAGTCTTCCTAATTCCAAGCCCAGTATACTACCCACCATGCCAATTAGCTGTCCTTTTGGGAGCAGCTAGGTGGTGAAGTGAATAGAGCACCAGTGCAGGAGTCAGGAGGACCTGAGTTCAAATCTCACCTCAGACACTTGACACTCATTAGCTGTGTGACCTTGGGCAAGTCACTTAACCCTAGTTGCCTCATCCTGGGTCATCTCGAGTCATCTTGATGAATATCTGGTCACTGAATTCAGATGGCTCTGGAGGAGAAGTGAGGCTGGTGACCTGCACAGCCCTCCCTCACTCAAAACAAAGTCAAGTGCCAGTCATGTCATTATTTCTCTGATGGCATGGCCTTCTTCAGCAATGAGGGATGAACACACACACACACACACACACACACATGATAGTTGTCCCTTTATATACCTATAGATACACAATATTTCATATATATATATATAATATAGCAAGTATGTACTTAATAACAATATGTTAAGTATAATTTCTATATTAAATTTAAATATATATTCTATCATTTAATTTATATGTATACATGTTATATTTATAATTCCCCATTGAAATATGAACTCTTCAGGGAATAAATACTGCTTCATTTCATGTTTCTTGGTATTTACATGTCCAGCACCTAATTCAGTGCTCAATAGTAGGTGTTCAATAAATACTTGTTGATTGATTGATCTGTCAATTAAACCTGAATTTGCTCCTTTGCAAATTTCCCCTATTGTTCCTGGTTCTGCCCCCTCACCATAGCTGCCTGTAGTGTCCATCTTGATGCTAGATGCATTCTGAAGGAAGAATGGATCCCTCTATTTTTGCTAGTTGAAGCCCAGGACTCAGCTTTTAGTTGTATTTTTCTGCTTCAGAGGAGTTGACAGGAATTTTTCAGGAGCAGAAAACAAGACCTTTCTGCATGTTCAGTGAAGGCATAACATGACAGGTCTAACCTTCATCTTTCCCATCCTACCACCCAACAGGAAGTTTAAGGCCTTATTTCTTGTCAGAAAAGTAATTTCAATATCTCTAGCCCTTTGACAAAGAAGAGAGAAGCCTGGATTTCAAACTACTCTATTTCACCAATGTCCAAGGTGGTAGCTCCAGTCTAGGCAGATGACCTTAGCCCAAGAGACTTGTTAAACTGAGCCAGAGAACGCGGGGCATCAGCTCTGACAGGCTGCTTTTAGGATCTACTACTTTATATTTGTGTCCATCAAAGCTGAAACAATGAAGGCATTAAGAAGGCTCTGTCAGAGAAATCAGCAGATACCAGAGAACAATCTACATTATGGCTACAGTAATTGAAATGAAATTCTCATTAGGAGGGAGCCAAACCCTGAGTAACTGAAAAAATTGTGATAATCCTGGAGGCAAGATAAGGAAATGGGCTATTTTCCTCACATCAGAGAGGCAGGAGAGAATGTTCTATTCATCATCACTGTGCCAGATATTTCTGCATAATTGTTTTCTTTGATTACAAAGGAAAGATTGATCTGGGAAGTGATACTCTGAAAAGGGAGTCAGTTATTAGTGTAGCTGGGATGAGCCTTCTGGAGAAAGTGGACTTTGAGTTGAATCCTGAAGGATACCAGGGTAATAAAGAGGTAGAGGTAAGGGAGCAGAGCATTCTGGGGTTGAGGGATAGTCAATGAAAAGGAACAGAGAGGAAGCATAGAGTGACCTTCTTGAGAAAAGCCAAGGAAACTAATGCAGCTGGATTGTAGTAAGTATATGGAGGAGAGTTAAGTCTAGGAAGAATGGAAAATTTAGAAGAAGCCTTGGGGGAAAAAAGGTTTTAAATGCCAAATGCAGGAGTTTATATTTGATCCTGAGACAATGGGAAGCCAGATGAGAGAAGTCCTTATGAGTGGAGAGAGGGGCATGTTCAAGAGATGTTGGATTTGACAGTGGGTTGGCTATGTGACATGATTGCAAGTGAGAAATTGAGATCGATGCCAAGATTTCAAGCTTGGGTGTCTGGGAGAATGGTAGTGTCCTTGTCAATAACAGGAAAGTTGAGAAGAGAAGAAGGCTTGGATGAGGTGGAAAGAAGATAATGAGGTGTATTTTGGAAACATTGAGCTTGAGATGGCTTAGATTGGATGGTCTCTCAGGCTACTTCCAATTCTGAAATTCTGCAATGGGAAAATAGAGTCCACTATGTTAAGATTCTTGTGTTAACTTTCTATTTCATTCTATCCCCCAGTGAAAGTGTCAAAACAGTCAACTTTTCCTTACACCCAGACCCAAGTAATGAAAATCTAAACTGACCGCAAACAGTTTTTATATCTCCTCTATATAATTCCTCCAACAGCTTCTCATTTTTAAGCACTGGATACAGCAACTTTCCAGCAGGTGCTTTAAAGCTCTCAACTATGGTGGGACGAAACAATGGTCTTCAGTAACCTAAAGTGGCCACATCCTAATGAGGATGTACATAAATACTTGTTCTGGTGACAGAAGAGATGCTCTCTCCAATTTATTCAGGGAAAAAAGTCTTCAGGTCCCTATTTTCAAGACTATTTCTTTCATGTACTTTCTATTATGAATTTATTAAGAATTTTTGAGCCTCCCACATATATCCATACTGGGAAAAGCAGAGAAGTCTCAAGTTAGTCTGATACTGCTCTCCAATCATTGACCTTCTTGTGTACTGAGAAGTACGTTGGGTCTATTGCAGAGATCATGAGTTTGAAACCTGATTTATTCTTGACTTTTGCCTTTGCACAAGCTGCCCTTCATACCTAGAATATACTTCCTCTTTCCCTCTGCCTCTAAGAATTCCTAGTTTTCCTTAAAGGTTATCTTAGATGATATCTCCTAAAAGATACATTTCCTGCTCTCCCCAGCTGCTAATGCCTTTCTACCTCCTCCCCCATTCAAAAAAAATATACCAGGGTAGTCAAGGTTTGGAAAAGAACACTTCCTTGGAAGAAGAGGGGAGGTGAATTGTATAGTCTCTGGCCTTTAGCGTAAGGCCATGCACAACAAGAGGCTCCTGGCTGATCCCTTGGTCCTGTGATGCACTGGAAAGGCTTGTGTCATAAACAACTGGTGACAGTCATCAACTCTTAGAGCCATAAAGAGCAAGGGGAAATGGTTTCTGATCTCTTTCAAGACAACCTCCTTGTTGGAACACAGGCAAAAATAAATATCCCTTAGTTAGACCCCAGCCTCCTCATCAGATCTGTGAAGCAGGAGAGCAAGAAAGGGTCACTGTCACATCATCAGATTCTTTTCAGATACTGTATCATTCATAGCTCACAAACAATAATTCCCTGACCTTACCCATCATTCTCCTCTGTGCTTACAAACGCCATACTGCTCTTACCTTAAAGACTCCCTTAAAGCTGCCATGGTTATTTCCTAGCAGTGACCCATTCAAGTCCAAGATCAGTGCACTTAGGAACTCCAGGAAGTCTGTTCCAGAACAAATAAAGGCCAAAAAGTTGAATTCTGGTTCAGTGTTAATAACGACTAATAGATCAAGTGAACTGGGGCACTTGTTCCTTCATTCTCCACTAAAGGAGGCCTCATGTAACTGATATAGGTGATCTGGGTTTAATAAAGGAGGGAGCCTTATCACCTAAAAGAAGATTAGTCTCCCTTTTCTTACACTATCCCACTCATTACATCCCCCGTTCCAGTTCCTTGGTGAAAATGTTATTAAGGCTTGGGTTTTCTCTCATACTTAATGTTTCTCAAACATGGGTAGCAGAAAGGTGTTTAATACATAATAGGAATCAGGGGTCTTTTTGTAAATAGTATTTTTCCAATTACAGGTAAAGGTAGTTTTTTCAACATTCATTTTTTAGAAGATTTTGAGTTTCAAATTTTTCTCCTTTACTCCCTAAGACAATAAACAATCTGAAATAGTTATATATGTGTAATCATGTTACACGTATTTCCAACATTAGTCATGTTGTGAAAGAAGAAATAGAACAAAAGGGAGAAAAACAAAAAAGTGATAACAGTATGTTTCAATCTGCATTCAGACTCCATAGTTCTTTCTCTGGATATAGATATCATTTTCCATCATGAGGTGTCTGGAACTGTCTTGGATCATTGAGCTAAGTCTATCCAAGCTGATCATCTCAAAGTATTGCTGTTATGGTGTACAATGTTCTCTTGGTTCTGCTCCCTTCATTCAGCAGTAATTCATGTAAATCTTTCCGGGTTTTTCTGAAATCTACCTGTTCATCATTTCTCATAGCACAATAGCATTGCATTACATTCATATGCCACAACTTGTTCAGTCATTCCCCAATTGATATACATCCCCTCAATTTCTAATTCTTTGCCACTACAAAAAGAGTTGCTATAAATATTTTAGTACATGTAGGTCATTTTCCCTTTTTATGATCTCTTTGGAATACAGACCTATTAGTGGTATTACTGGATCAAAGGGAAATGCACATTTTTATAGCCTCTTATACATAGTTCCAAATTGCTCTCCAGAATAGCTGGATCAGTTCTCAATTCCACTAACAATGCATTCATTAGTATTTCAATTTTCCTACATCTCCAACATTTATCATTTCCCTTTTCTATTATATTAGGCAATCTGATGGGTATAAAGTGGTACCTCTGAGTTGTTTTGATTTACATTTCTTTTATCAATAGTGAGTTACAGCATTTTGTATAACTATAGATCACATTAATTCCTCCCTCTGAAAACTACCTGTTACTATCTTTTGACCATTTATCAATTGGAGAATTACTTGTATTCTTATAAATTTGACTTGATTCTCTCTATATTTGAGAAATGAGGCCTTTATCAAAAATATTTGCTGTAAAACTTGTTTCCCAGATTTCTGTTTTCCTTCTAATCCTGGTTGCATGGTTTTTGTTTGTGCAAAAACTTTAATTTAATGTCATCAAAATTATCCATTTTGCATTTCATAATGTTCTTTATCTCTTATTTAGTCATAAATTCTTCCCTTCTCCATAAATCTGATAGGTGAACTATTCCTTGCTCTCCTAATTGGCTTTTGATATCACCTTTTGTATCTAAATGAATCAGGTTTGACATTTATTTCTTACCAAAAATAAAAAGTGCATAACACAAGGCATACACATGTGCATTAACAGAAAGAGGCAGTACTGTTAATACTTAACTGGGGAGTTTAGACTTAAACCTCATACGACTATAACACAGTTTTAGGAAATACTGTATGAGCATGATACATTACACCTCAGCTTTGCACTGTCTCCCTCATAATAGAAATCTTTTGACAAGCTGGACTGCAGCTTGGCTCATCCCCTTGTTGGTGGTTGGTCATCTACTCCAAAAGGTGGAAAGCAATTCTTAGGGACTCCTCTACTTGTTGTCAATCAGCTCCTTCCAAAGTAATCAGGATCTATTTACCTTTCAAACTCACAAGGTGTCTTCCAAGCCTGGACACATCCATTTTAGGATCAATGCTTGCTCACCCAAGAACAGAATTGTCTAGGCAAGACAAGGACATTAGCTGTCATGAGCTCAAGGCCATATGGTGGCCAGGGAAGGGATAGGGTGAGTTTTCCTTCTCCCTAACCCTCGCAGGAAGTTCCAGAACTACATAATACCACCTAGAGAGTCAAAGGAAGAGTAGACAATGGGTGGTTTCCCCCTTTTACAAAAATCCACTGAGTGGCTCATCATCTCAAAGTGCAGACCACCCTCAGTACCAAATCACACACTTAGGGCAATCAGAAAGAGGAAAGACAGCTCTGCACATGCTTGGTTCAACTTCTCCACCCCCACTATCACCACACCCACCCATCCAGTTACACTAGATAATTTCTCTTACCAGAAGATAGGTACCTAGGACCTTCAAGTCTTCCATGATCATGCCTCTATGAGAGAGGGAAAAGAAGTACTAAACCTTGTATGTATTTTTAAATGCTTTTATGTGTGCATGTCTTTCCCCAAGAGAACATATGAGGACAGGGAATGTTTCATTTTTACATGAAACTTAGTCATAAGTTTGATAGATCCTAGTACCTAACACCGTTGTGTTCATAGTAAACAGTGCCTGGTATATAGGGGAAGGTTTGACACATATTTGTTGATAGACTGACGGTGTGACTTTAGGCCAGTAATTTAACATCTCTAAGCCCCAGTTCCCTCATCTGTACAATAAAAGGATTAGACCAAATGACCCCAAGGTTCCCTCCACCTTGAAATTCTGTAAGCTGACCCTCATATACAGGATTTGCTGGTAAAAAGATAAAACTTGCTCTCTGAAAATGAAAAATAAATTTTTAAATTTAGATTGCATTATTAACATTTTCTTCATCACTTTCTTAAGTCCAAAGAATCAACAAAACAATAAATCCAGCCCCAATTTGTAGCATTTTCTGATTTCTGATAGGTAAATGCTTACACTGAACATTTAACAATCAGCTTCTCACTGGCTCCCGCACACCCTGGAAGGTTTATGAAGGGCTTTACATGCATTATCTCAATTGAGCCTCATAATAACTGGCAGGTAGATATTACAGGGATTATCATGCCCATGTTACAGAGAAGGAAACTGAAGTTCACCAAGGTGAAGAAATTAACTGAAGATCATGCAGCTAGTAAATGTTAGAGTGGGATTCAACTTAGGTCCCCTTGACTCCAAATCCAACCCCCTGCTCACTGTACCACACTGCCTCTTTGTATCATGAGCCAATCTATAAAGCATTAACAAATCATTGATCCTAAGATGGACATGTCCAGGTTTGGAAAACTCCTTCTGAGTTCAAGAGTTCAGAGATCCTGGCTACTTCAGAAGGGGCTGATTGGCCAGAAGTAGAGGAGTCTCTATACTCTCTCAGTCTTGGAGAAGACAACACCAAAAAGAGGTTGACCTCTTTGTTACTACTCGTTAGACCTCATCATTTCATGCCAGCCTGTTCTGTTGTACAACTTGAATTGGCTGTTTGGCCACATGTTTGGTTTTTTAGTTAACCATCTGATAACTGGGAATAATTTTTGCCTTATGGAAGGATGAGGACTATCCTTCCCTAAAATAGCATGGTACTATGGAAAGAGAATTGCTCTGTTTGGAGTCAGAGGACCTGGATTCAGATTCCACCTCTGACACATACTATTTGTGACCCTGAACGGTAGTTGCCTGATATATAAAATGTAGGCTCATGAACTACATGGTCTCTGAGGTCCCTTCTAACTCTATCTATGAGTCTGTGATGCTCTCTTCTTTAGCACCTGTGTGACCTTAGGTAAGTCAATTCCCCTTTATAACCTTCAGTTTCCTCATCTAGAAAATGGGAAGATTGGGCTAAGAAATCTCTACTATCCTTTCTAGCTTCAGCTATTTAATTTATGCTTTTTAATTAATGAGTTCTGAGCATGTTCTTGTTGACAACAATACCAAACTTTACTCCATTCTTGATCACATGGGGTATTTGTGAAGATCTTATCACAATGACTGACAGCAGATTCTTCATAAATGCTTATCCCCTTGAATGGATAAGAGAAATGTTGTGATATGTAGTTGCTGTGAAAGACAAGGGAAATAGGATGCTTACATTGACTCTCTGGAGTACCTACTTTAGCCCTTCTGGATTCACTAAGTAGATACCATTTAGGGGGTTATTCATTACCATTTGTAAACAAAATCTCCAAATGAAGCCTGAAATTAATTACATTGAATTAAATTGAATCCTTTAAGAATCAGTTGAATGGTAAAGGGCTTCTCATAGGTAAGGATTCATGTGAGTATCCATTATGTCTCTGGGGAAGACCTTGACCTTGGATTGAATTTTCATACTGGAATCTGAGAGTTGGAATAGACCTCAAATGTCATGCACTCCTTCAAATCTCTGTATCTTACAATCTTAGGTTCATATATTTTAGAGAGAAGGAAAGTGAGGCTTACAGATTAAGTGATTTTTCCAGGATCATACAGCTGTAGAGGATTTTGGAAGCCATGCTCTTTTATTCTACAGATCACCTGTAGAGGGTATATGGGATGTTCAGGAGGATTAGCACCTCTGTTGTGAGTGTTTGTCAAGTCCTTTTCAGGGCTGCTCATCCACTTTGATTCACCTAAATTCTCACCTGTGCCTCCAAGAAGCTATAGAATGCACAGCGGCCACACCTGGCAAACCATTTTGGTAGAGGGGCTAAACCAGGTTGTATGTAACCAACAAGACATCAAACCTACTGGTGATCGAGGGAAATGTCTACCCCAAACATGTGAAGACTTCCCCAGTGGAATTGGCAGATGAGAACAATTTGTCCCAACAGCCATGAAGGTTGCTTAAGGGGACACCATGGAGCGCTTAGAGTTTGGTCAGTCATCAAAGATGCCAAGGTCATCTACCACATCCCAGCTTGTCACCAGTCACCCTGACTTTTGTCTGGCCACTGGACCTTGATGATCCTGGAATAGATACTGAGGCTGACGACTTTATGCAACTATGCCTCACATAAATCCAATTCACTCATGAGTCAAGACATTACCCATGATGCCCTTGTCCGCTTCAGAAATGAAGGACAAATAACTTCAACAGATCACCTAAGATCGCAAAGGTACTATCAAAGGCAGGATTGGAGCAAAGGTCTTCTGCTTCAAAGCCTCTATCCTCTATTTTATACTGCCTCTGCACTAGTAACTTTTTTTTTTAATTAAGCTGATTGGTATGGCCTGTTGTTGATGAACTCATGTTTTCTCTTTATGATTGCTGCTTCCCTTTCTAGGTGCCTACAAATCACCCCTTTAATAATCCTTGTAAGAAATCTGAAACAGGCTGTTCCATGGGGGTGGAGGACTATACAGTGCACAGCACAGCATGCCCCTACCATGGCAGAGCAGAGCAAGAAACCCTGGGGTGGTCTGAGGCAGTGGCTTGCACTGTAGAATCTCGGGCATAATAGCCCAGGACAGGAGTCCAGTGAAACTGAGCAAGTAAGAGCCACAGAGTCCCAGGTATCTGCAGAAGCTGCTCCTGAGACTATCAGCTCACAGATTAAATGTCTGTAAATCATCTAATTGAACTTCTGGGAGCCAAAATGGTGGAGTGATCAACAAATGCTCTCTCCCACTCCCCTTGTTGACCTTGAAAGAACCATAAAATATTTCCCCAGAAAAATCCTGGATCAGTGGTTTTGGCAGAAGGGGCAAACAGTCTCAAAGCACAGAAAATCACTTAAGAGGATTCCTCTTCCTGTGGTGGAAGGGGAACAGTGCAGGACTGAAGCTGTCTCAGACAGTCCCATCTCAGCAAATCAGGAGGAGATCTGGAGCCCCAGGGGGGTGGAACCTCACAGCCACCAATACCAGGACCCCAGGCTTGCCTCAGCACCCCAAGGGAAATGGGAAGACACGAGATCACCAACCCTTGAGCTTGCTTTTTCTCTAGCTCAGTTGAGGAGACCTCCAGTGGCCAGGCCCCTCCCCCACACTTAACAAGCTAGCTCCAGGGCAAATCTGGGGAAACACAGAAAGACTTCACTTGGCCTCTGCTTTCTCACACCAGCCAGCTCAGAACCATGTTCTTTAGCTTCTAGCTGAAAGAACCAGAGTCCACAACACACAAAGCCTCATCATCATGAGTAAGAAGCAAAGCAGGAAAGAAAAGACCATGGAATCTTTCTATGGGGACAAAGACCAAAACACAAATACCAAAGAGGTAAGCATTGAGACTGTACTCCCATCTGAAACTTCAGAAGGGACTTTGAACTGGTTGCAAGCACAAAGAGCACTCTTGGAAGAGATTAAGAAGGATTTTGAAAGCCAAATTAGAGAAATAGAAGAAAAACTGGCCAATGATTTTAAAAGTATGAAAAAAGAATTCACTGAAGAGAGCAACTCCTTAAAAAGGAAAATTGAACAAATGGAAAAGGAAGTACAAAAACTAGCTGGAGAAAATAATTCTTTAAAAGGAATGATTGGACAGGTGGAAAAGGAGATGCAAAAGTTAACTGAAGAAAACAATTTGATAAAAATTAGAATTGAGCAAGTAGAAGCTAATGACTCTATGAGACATCAAGAATCAGTCAAACAAAATCTAAAAAATGAAAAGATAGAAGAGAATGTAAAATATTTAATTGGAAAAACAACTGACCTGGAAAATAGATCCAGGAGAGAAAATCTACGAATTATTGGCTTATCAGAAAGCCATGATGGAAAAAAAAGAATCTGAACAATATCTTCCAAGAAATCATCAAGGAAAACTGCCCAGAAGTCCTAGATCCAGAGGGCAAAATAGTCATCGAAAGAATCCACCGTTCACCTCCCGAAAGGGATCCCAAACTAAAAACATCAAGGAATATCGTTGCCAAATTCCAGAACTATTAAGTGAAGGAGAAAATACTACAGGCAGCCAGAAAGAAACCATTCAAATATTGAGGAGCTACTGTCAGGATCACACAGGACCTTGCGACTTCTACATTAAAAGATCTAAGGAATTGGAATATGATATTCCATAAGGCAAAGGAGCTGGGACTACAATCAAGGATCAATTAGCCAACAAAGTTGAGCATAATATTTCAGGCAAGGAGATGGACATTCATTAAAATAAGGGATTTCCAGACTTTCCTGATAAAAAGGCCAGAACTCAATAGAAAATTCAATCTTCAAACACAGATCTCAAGACAGACATAAAAAGATAAACAGGGGGAAAGAAAAACTTGTTACTCAATATGGGCAAACTATTTACATCCCTATAAGGGAAGATGATACTTGTTAATCTTGAGAATTGAATATCCATTTTGAAACAGAAAAGGGATATACACAGATAGAGTGAGCAGGTATAAAGTAAATGATGTGATGATAAAAACGTGATTGAAGGGCATTGAGGGATTATAACAGGAGATATGAAAAGGAGGAGGCAGAAAATGGTAAATTACATCACAGGAAAAGGCACAAAAATATAATACAGTAGAGGGAAAGAGGGGAGGGAGAGAAACGTTGTTTGAGAGGTACTGTCATCTGATTTGGTTCAAGGAGGGAACAACAAACTTAATTAAGTACATAAATCTAACTAGCTCTGTAGACAGTAGGAGGAGAATGAGAAAAGAAAGGGGAAGGGAGGCTAAAAAGGAGTGAAGAAGTAAGGATAAAGGAAAGTAAAAGAGAGGCAGCTGAAAGAAGGAAGGGAAGGTGGTGGTCAAAAATTAAAACTCTATTGTGGAGGGGAAGGGAGAAGGGAGAACTAAAAGCACAAAAGGTGAGAAAGAGGATGGAGGAAAAGACAGATAATAATCATAACTGTGAATGTGAATGGGATGAACTCTCCCATAAAACAGAGAGAGATAGAAGAATGGATTAAAAGCCATAATCCAACAATATGTTATTTATAAGAAACATATTTGAAATGGGGGGATACACACAGGGTAAAGATAAAACGTTGGAGCAGAATAAAAAATCAGGGGTAGTAATCCTAATTTCAGACAAAGCAAAATCAGAAATAGATCTAATCAAAAGAAATAAGGAAGGGAACTATATCCTGCTAAAAGGCACCATAGACAACAAAGCAATAATATTACTAAACATATATGTTTCAAGTGGTATAGCATCCAAATTTTTAAAGGAGAAGTTAAGGGAGAAAGAGCAAAACTATACTAGTAGGGGACTTAAGCCTCCCCCTCTCTGAACTTGATAAGTTTAACCTCAAAATAAACAAGAAAGAAGTTAAGGAGGTGAATAAAACTCTGGATAAGGTAGATATGATAGATCTCTGAAGAAAACTGAATGGGGATAGAAAGGAATATACCTTTTTCTCAGCAGTACATGGCACATATAGAAAAACTGACCATGTACTAAGGCATAAAAATTTCACAATCCAGTGCAGAAAGGCAGAGATAGTCAATATATCCTTCTCAGATCATAATGCAATAAAAATTATATGTAATAAAAGGCCATGGAAAGATAGACCAAAAATTAATTGGAAACTAAACAATCTAATCTTAAAGAACGAGTATGTTAAACAACAAATCATAGAAATAATCAACAGCTTCATTCAAGAGAATGACAATAATGAGATAACCTACCAAATCTTATGGGATACTGCAAAAGCAGTTCTTAGGGGAACCTTTGTATCTTTGAATGTCCCATGAATAAAATAGAGCAAGAGGAAATCAATGAATTGGGCATGCAGTTGAAAAAGCTAGATAGAAAAAGAACAAATTGAAAATCCCCAAGTAAATGCCAAATTAGAAATACTGAAAACTGAAGGAGAGATTGATAAAATTGAAATTAAGAAAACTATTGAACTAATAAATAAAACAAAGAGTTGGTTTTATGAAAAAACCAATAAAACTGATAAACCTTTGGTCAATTTGATTTTAAAAAAATAACAAAGAAAACCAAATTACCAATTTGAAAAAGAAAAGAATGAACTCACCACCAATGAGGAGGAAATCAAAACAATAATTAGAAATTACTTTGCCTAACTGTATGCTGATAAATTCGACAATCTAAATGAGATAAATGATTGTTTTAAAAAGATATCTGAAACAGGTCTATCATTTGAAGAATCCACCATCTTCTCCCTTTCTGAAAGTCAGTAATTATTTCCCATTCAGTCCCTCCATGTTTAGACACAGGTGTAGCTTCTATCTTCTTTAAAATCAGCAGGTTGCCCTGTTACTTCTCAGTTATCTTGGCTGAGCTCGAAGCAAATTATGCAGCCTAATTAGCAGTTGGTTTAACACATTAGGAACAAACAACACATTTTAAACCTCTCTCCTGTAGCAATAGGCCCTTGGAGGCTCTAAGCTGGTTAAAAAAGAACCTAACAGAGGAATTTACAATTTCACAACACCAGATGGCCCAAAGGATCTAGCCCACAGCACACTAGCCACATCATTGAGTGCCAGCAATCTTCCCAACATCTCCAAACAGATATTGGAGCATCCACAGCTACTAGGGACCTCCCCACTCACCATAGTGGATGCAAACTTCCCAACAGCCCAAAATAGGACTCTCATTACAGATTGTTAGACTAACTTAATTTGCTTAGCACTAGGGAATCATTGAAGGGTTCTGAAGAAAGGAATGATAGCATGCTGGAACACAGAGGATACAAGAATGGAGTCAATTCTAAGAAGAGAAGTTAGGAGGCTACTATGTTAGACCAGGCAGGTGGCAATGAGGATCCAAACTGAGAATCAAAATGCAGTTAGGTGGCAGATGAGAAAGGATAGCTCCCTGAAGCCATGAATCCAAGGGAAATAGTCCCAGGAGTTCCTAGTACTGGTCAGTCAATCAACAAATATTTATTAAGAACCTATGATGTGCAGCACAGGCACCAGAGAAAAGTAAATGTTCTCAAAAAGTTCACTTTCTAATGGGGAGACAAGATGCAAACAGTTGTGTACAAACAAGCTATAGAAAGAGTAAACTGGAGAAAATCAATGGAGGGACAGCACTAGATTTAAGGGGGATCAAGAAAGGCTTCCTGCAGAAGGTAAGATTTTAGCTGGGACTTGAAAGAGACCAAGGAGGCCAGGAGATGAAGCTGAGAGGGGAGAACATTCCAGGCATGGGAAACAGCCAGGAAAAATGCCCAGAGTTCCAGCTCTTTAAGACAAGTGAAGGTGCATTTTCTACCCTATGTCGTCACATTTATTATAGAGCCCGTAATCAGCCAAGTCAACAGCAACATATGGTGGGAAAATATTGTATTTGTAGTCAGAGAACCTACCACTTTTGACTCTGTGATCTTGGAAAAGTCATTTTCCCTTTAAGAGGTTAAGTTTCCTGACCTATAAAATTAGGACTTTGAACTAAGTGATCTTTAATGCAAATCCCTTCCACTTGTATCTATTGAGCTAGGTGGTGCAGTAGATAGAGCACTGAGCCTGGAGTCAGGAATACTCATCTTCCTGAGTTCAAATCTGGCGTCAGACATTTACATTTGTCTCCATTTCCTCATCTGTAAAATGAGCTAGGGAAGGAAATGACAAACCACTCCAGTATCTCTGCCAAGAAAACCCCAAAAGGAATCACAGAGTCAGACACAGCTGAAAATTGTTACATAAAAATGCAGCATTCACTATTTTTAAAAGTTTGAATAGAGAACAAACAGGAGGTAGAGAGATGGAAAAAATGGCCTCCTGTGTCCCTTTGTTTTTCTTGTTATTTATTTTGATAGGAAATTCCTCTCCAGGTCTTTTGCCATGAAAGCATCTTCTATCATAATCATACTAATAGTTGGTATTTCTACTGCACAAAATTAATTTCCCCAATCCATGCTATGAGGCAGCTATCAAAATGATCTATTTTAGAAAGTGAACTTTAGAGAGGCTGTGACTTACCCAAGATCATACAGTTGTAATTAGTAAGACTTGGATATGGGGGTCTTAAGGAGGGTAGTAGCATACTCCTGTAATCACATTTACTGAAAAGCCCAAGGCTAGTAGATCCCTTGAGGCTGGGGGTTCTGTGGGCGAGGTCAGTATGTAAGTTTTGCATCAAAATGCTGATTTCCAGGAGCCAAGGGCCATCAGATTACATAAGGAAGGGAAAATGGGCAAGTCAAAAATAGATCAAAGGTCCTGTGATGATCAGGGATTGGACCCATGAGTAGCCCCTGCACTGAGTGAGGTGGGAGACCCAGTCGTACCAACACAATAAAAAACTAAACGTAGGAGTCAAACATTGATATCTTGACTCCAAATCTAGGTTCCTTCTGCTCCTACCACTACTCCAAAGAAGATAACAAACACACTGTGGTAGTGGATATTAACTCCACCAGCTGATTTAACAGGTGACCTTGCATCATAGGATAAAAGACTGCACCTGAGGAAATGCACTCAAATCTCACCTCTAACACTCCCTACCTATGTGACCCAAGAGAAAGCACCACACCTTTCTGTGCTTCCATTTCATCCACTTTAAAAGGGGATCGATAATACCTATACTTAGACCTCACAGGGTTATTGTGATGAGCTAGATAATGGATGCAAAGACCTCTACAAACTATAAAAAAATATGAAACTATAAATTATTACCATTATTCCAAGCCTTGGCAATGCTCTTGGGTATCTATTGTGTTTCCTCTCTAGAGGTAATGGGAGCTTCAGATAGTTGGGATTCCCTAGAGTATAAGTGCCAGAAGGGAAGAAACTATTTCATTCATTGTCTTTCTGTCCCCAGTAGTGACCCAGGGCTTAGGACTTAACAGGTACTTTTTAAATGCTAATGGCTCAGTTTAAGTTTGTCTTTGCATCTGCAGCTTTTAGTGTAGTGTCCAGCACAAAGTAAGTACTTAACACATGCTTGTGTATTGCTTGATTTACGGATTGATTCCTGGCATCCTGCCTACTATTATTTAGACATTTTATTTTTAATTAATATATTTAAATTAGAAAAGAAGGATTCTCACATAGGAGCACTTCTATAAAAACAAATCACAAAGGTCAATATCAAGTTGAATGAAGTCTGATGGTGAAAAACATTAACAGTGTAGATGCTTTGGTAGAACAGGAATCGAACCACTTGAGATGAGTAATAAGCTCATTCATCTTTGCATATGGAAGCCTCAAGATTCACCCATGGTTCTGAGGAAAAAAGACATCAATCTCAACCCTGCTGCTACCCACCTGTGTAACCCAGGACAAGTCAATTCACTCTTCTGTGCCTCAGTTTCCTCATCTGTAAAATGAGAGAGCTGGACTGGATGGTCTCAGAGGTTCCTTCCAGCTCTCAATCTATGATCCTATGACTCCTCCCAGAGGCTTCTGTCTTTTAGGAACTGATCTCTGATAAATCCCTATCTATAATGAATGTTTGGGCCAATGTCCAGACAACATGACCACCACCTTTCCTCTCCCTTTTCCTTTCCTGGGAGTTCCATTTCACCAAGCAGATCAATTTTCAGTGGAAATTAGGACTAATTTTCTACTCCAGTGCATCATAATTACCCTGGTGATTCAAATGATAAGTCCGTCCAAATGTCATTCATGGAGATGGCTCTTCAGGGAATATCCACAAAACTGGGAGTGAGAATCCTTGCCCACAGGGTCAGGATTTGGACCCGCCTAGAGAGAGGAGTGTGTTATGCTTCCTTCCTCTTTGATCAAGCCCTTCTCTCCTTCCGTGAAGCTGTGGCCATTCCCCTCACACTGCTATCCTCACACGTACATCTGGATTTTCCTCTGTGTCTAGTGAAGTCAGTTAAACAGCAAGCAAACAGAGAAACCTCACCAATCTCTTCTTTTCTCAGGAGGAGCATGACTGTTTACTTTAAAAAGGAAGATCCTTGAGAACAAGAATGATTTCATTTTTACCTCTGCATCCCTGAAAAAAAATTCTGATAATAGTGATTGGAAAATAAGCATTGGGGTGAGAAGAATCTGGTTTCAATTCTTTCCTCTGACATACTAGCTGTGTGACTCTAGGCAAGTCAAGTAGCCTCTCAACGCCTCAAGCAATTCTCTGAGGTTGTAAGGTGCCTTAGACAGCTGGTCATCTTCAGGAGAAGAGTCTTTTCTTACCAAGGGACTCCCTACACCAAGTCACAGACCAAGCTCACTAAAAAAATTTTCACACTGAAGGCATTTAATAAACACTTATCAAGATGAAGGACTACAGAGAAGAATGTTGGCCTTCTAAACTCAATGGAACTGGAGTTGTTCCATCCAATCCAATTCCATTTAATAAATATGATAAATAGATACGAGAGATAATGGATGGATAGATTATAATAATAGTAGTAGTAGTAGTAGTAGTAATAGTAATATCATTTATACAGTTCTTACTATGTGTCAGGCACTATGCCACACTATGATAGCATTTGATCCTTACAACACCCCTGGGAGGTAGGTTCTATTCTTATTCCCATTTTATAGATGAGGAAACTGAGACAAACATAGGGTGAGTGACTTGCCCAGGCACAGCTAGTCAATGTCTGAGGAAGGAATTTGAATTCAAGTCTTTCAGACTCAGGGTCTGGCTCTCTATCTGCTATACCACCTAGCTGCACCTAGATGGATTAATGGATGGATGGATGGATGGATGGATGGATGGATGGATGGATGGATGGATGTATAGACAGACAAATAGATGAATGAGTAGATAGAGATGTGATAAGAAAAAAAGAAAGAAAGAAAAAAAAAGAAAGGGAGGAAGGAAGGAAGGAAGGAAGGAAGGAAGGAAGGAAGGAAGGAAGGAAGGAAGGATGGATGAAAGGAAGACAATCCCTACCCTTGGACTTGCATCCTCAACCTCCTCTCACTGGAATTTTGCACTCACCCTCTGCTCTGCATGGCTCTGATAGGTGAGCCTTACCTTGCCTGGAACCAGGCCTCGTTGTCAAGCTCCTCTGTCCTCCACATTTCCAGCCTGAGATTAGTGGGAAGTTCATGTGGGGGAGAAACAATAAAATCATTGACATTTCCATACAGAATTGCAAAACATTGCAGTCTATCAACAAGCACTTATTAAATAACTACTCTGTGCCAAGGACTGTGCTAGGTTCTAGGGGAAAAAAGACAAAAATTAAGCAGTCCATCTTCTCCAAGAGCTCCGATTCTAATGGGGGAAAGGTGGCACTGCAAAACAATTTAAAGAGCTTTGACTCTGGTCTCAGAAAACCTGGGTTCAAATCTCATTCCTGTTACTTGCTACCCACATGACCTTGGGGATATGATTTAAAGACCTTGGGCCTCAGTATACTCATCTGTAAAATGGGGAGGAAGTCAATTTGATGGCTTCTAAAGTCCCTTCCAACTATATATCCATAATCCTATGGACATATATAGGATTACAGACAATTTGGTAGCATAAAGAATAAAGTGATGAAGTTGGAGTCAAGAAAAACTGAGTTCAAATCCTGTCTCAGACTCGTACTTACTGTGTGACCCTGAGCAGATCACTGAACTTCCCTCAGTCTCAGCCTCTTCAGCTGTAAAACAAGGATAATGGTATCACCTATCCAGGTGTGCTAGAGCCATTTTTAACCAGTTTACCAGAGCCAATTGTTAAATTTTCAGTGTGAACACTTTCACTTCAGAAATCAACAAATGCGACAAAACAGACCTAACAAATCTTCTTGACTTATGAAAATGACAGAGAAAGTGTTAATAATACAGACTGAACTTTTTTTGGAGAGTCAATTATTAAACATTTACCACTTGCCCTACCTCACAGGGTTGTTAGGAGAATCAAATGAGATAACATGTGAAGGATTCTGAAAGCTTAAAACTCTAGCTAAATGCTAGATATTGTTAGCATTATGCACGCATACAGAAATATACAAAATAATTACATTGAGTAAAAGAGGCATGAAACCCTGATGTAGGAGTGATCAGTGTGGTGGTATTCAAGCTGAGTACTGAAGGAAACTAGGAATAGTAGGAAGCAGAAATGAGGACAGAGTTCCTTCCAAGCATAAGGAAAACCTATTTTGGTTGGACAGTTGAGTGAGTAAAGGGAAGCAATTTGTAATGAGTAGAAAGATAGGTTAGAGATGGGTTATGAGGGCTTTAAATGGCCAGTAATAGAGTTCATAATTAATCCTAGCAGTCATAGGGAGCCAGTGGAGTTTATGGAGCAAGGGGGCTACATGATTTAAACTAAGCTTGAGGAAAATTACTTTGGTAACCAGGTGGACAGTGAATCGAACGTAGGTGGGGAAAACACTTAAGGCAGGAAGATGAAATAAAGGGCTCCTGCAATAGCCCAGGTAAAGGATAATAAGGGCCCAGACTAGGGTGATGGCCCTGTGAGTGGAGAGAAGGAGCTAGATATAAGTCAGTTGCCAAGTCTTGCTAATTCCAAATCTGCAACATGACTACATATTGGGGGAGAAGAGAAGGAGAGTAATTACTCAAGGGTAATTTGTGTCATATACATTTTATCTTTTGATCTGAATTTTTTTAAAAACACTCTTAGGGAGATACATGTCTACACCTGTCTAGCTCAGGGCGCTACCTAGTTTTATGATTCAACTCTCTATCTTGCCCTATTGAGGCTAATGGTTATAGTCCTTGGTGGAAGATTGGATAAAGGCCGGAAAGAGTCAACTTAGTAAAAAAAAAAATCTGTCATCTAGACAATCTTTAACATGGTTTAATAGAAAGAGAATCAGATTGAGTGAGGAGAGACTAGGGTTCAAATCCCACTTCTCTAACTTTTACTACCTCAGAGGCAGCAAGGTAGTACAATGGATAGGTTAAATTCCAGAAGACTTGATGTCACATCCTACTGCAAACATGTACTAAGTGTTTGATCCTGGGCAAGTCACTTCTCTAATCTTAGGTTATCATCCTAGTCCAGCTGTCCTGCTTTGATCTGTAGTTGGTGCTTGTTTCAGGCTTCAGATTTCATCAGTACAAAGAACTTCCAAAAGAAAAACTCCCTCTATTGCTGCAGGTTAGCACCTCCTCTGCTCTGAAAGGTTGTAGCTAACCCATCATCACACGGCTAAAATATGTCAGAGGAGGGTCTAGAACCCAGGTGTCCCTGACTCCTAGCGCTATCTCAAGCTGCTTTAAATGACTTCATCTTTATTCGTATTTAATATTTTTATAATGCATGATAAATCACTTTATGTACCCTATCTCCTAGACAGTGAAAGCCAAAGGGACCTAAGACACCATCTAATCCCTTAGGTTTTTTTTCAGGGGCAGGGGAGTTTGTTTTGATAACTGAGGAAGAAACTAAGACTCTGAAAATTTATTTGCCCAAGACACAAAACTTGTGAATGGCAGGGTTCAGGTCTCAAATCCACATCTTCTATCATAGTATAAAAGATCAAGAATCAGATTTAGAATCAGAAGACCAGGGTTCCAATTTACTAGTTATGTTACCTTAGGTAAGTCACTACCATGATCTAGATCTTGCTTTCCCCATTAAAATGAGCAAAGAAAGCAGATTGAATGACCTTAGAAGTCCCTCCCAGCTCCAAATCCTGTAGCTGAAATTCTCTGTCAGGGGCCTCTTCTCCTACAACATACACGCTCCTCAAAAAAAAAAGACCCAGGAATTGTGTGGTATGACTCTTATTATCCCAATTTCAGAGACACAGGTGTGAGGGTGGAATACTGACTGAGTAAATCAATCCATCATTTAGAGCCAAGTGATAAGATGCCCTGATACCTTAACAAGGTAAGAACAGGTCTCAACCAACCAATCAATTAAGAACCTTAGATTAAGTGCAAAAAGTCCTGGGATGAACTAGAATAATATTGATAGGAAGAGTGTTGAGTTTGCTAAGAAAATTTAATTATATCCTATAGGTCTAAAAATAGTAGAGTCATATAAAAGCCAAAGATAGAGAATTGGAATTGAGATATTTGAAGGGTCTGGCAGGAGAAAGAAATGAACTGAGAAGAAACAGCAAACAGGAGCAGCCAGCAAAAAGAAAGAATATATAGGAGCAAGTTATGTCTGAGAAGGGAGATTTTTAAATAAAACCATTGGTCCTACAGGGATTTCAAAGAAAAAGACTTGTACCCACCTCTTCAAAGACTGAAAGAAATTCCAAGAAAGATCTTCTTTCTCTTTCCCTAGTTTCCTCTCCCAGAAGCTATCAATAGACAGAAGAATGAATATATCATACTCCTTCTTTACCCAAACATCTCCAATAACCTGAAGTTTTGCCTCAGATACAAAGAGGCTGGGAGTTAACTAGAGATAGGTGTAAACGTAATAGAAACAAGGAGCCTAACTTCTACCAAACATTAAGAATTTCCTGACTGAGGGCTCAGAACAATTGTGCTTACCTAGCTAAGTTTTGCCTAAAATAAACTTCCTAAGACAGTAGAAGAGGGTCATGAACTTGAAAGGTTATTTTATTGTCCCAAGACTTAAAATGAGTTAATTAATATAATAGGATATTACATAAGCACTAAGACTTAGAAGGGTTAAGTGATTTAGAGGTACAATTGTATAGGAGGAAGAGCACTCAGTTCCGAGTGGTGCCCTGGGTTCAATCCTAGGTTTGACTCATGCAGCAACATGACCTTGGACAACTGAATCTTATCTTCTTTCCTTTCCTCCTCCCCACTCTCAACCAAAATTTCCTCATCTATAAAATGGGAGATAATAATATTCATATTACGTATATCCCAGGTTTTCTAGAAGGTAGAAGAGCTTCGTAGATCCCTGTAGAATTGGGAGATATGCTTGAGAGGCAGCTGAGTTGCAGAAAGTTGACCTCAGAATCAGAAAGAACTTTTACCTTTCATCAATGCTGATTTATGACCTTGAATGGGTCTCAGTGCCTTCCAGGCAGCTCTCTTAAGGCTAGAAGCTACAGAGAAATTGGGTAGCTTCATTGACAGAGTACTTATCTCTGGGAATATTCAACCAAGAAGAAATTACAGTTTCAGATCCCACCCTTCCCCTCAAAAAAATTATACACACACATACATTATACACACATACATATGTACAAATATATATGTATACATATGGTTTATATTTATATATAATGCAGGTATTTACATAATATATTTACATATGCATATTTATATAATATATTATGTATATGATTATATTGATTTATTATATGTACATACATATACACACACATATATATACATACTTAGTCAAATACATTATCCATACACATACATATGACATAGATATGTGTGTGAGTGATATCCCCAGTCTCCAGTCCCCAGAGAAGACTTATACCTACTTCTTCAAGGACTGAGAGAAATTCCAAGAAAAGTCCTCTCTTTCCCCAGCTTCCTCTCCCAGCACCTATCAATAGACGTGTCATACATTCTCACAAAGTTTAAAAGCCTAGACCCAGGTTTTGAATCCAGATTTTCTGATTCCCAGCCTTCCTAGTTCAGACAGAACTTTTTCCACTAAGCTGTCCCTTTAAAGAAATAGCAGGACCAGATTTATTTGGCTAGACCTTTTCATACCCTGAAATCAATGGATACTAAGGGCTCCCAGCTGAGTTAAAGAGCAGCGTCTCCTGGCCTCACAGCAGCCCTGACATTTTCCTCGCTCCTCTGGGACTGTTGCCAGAGGACTTAGGCCCTCAAGGGGCCCAATGGGCCTCAGAAAAATGCAGGCATAAATTCATCTTATTTCAGAAATGATCTAACTGCACAGTCCCCAAGTTATAATCATGTCAAAGGACTGTGAGGGAATTAACATAGTAATCAATACATATGTACTCCATCCAAACATCTGAAGAGCTATCAAAGGAGAGAGGGCTTAGATTTGTTGCGCTTGGCCCCAGAGGACAGAACTAGGGGCAATGGGGGAAGATACACAAAGGCAGATTTGGGGTTTGATCTAAGGCAAATCTTTCTAACAATAAGAGCTATCCAAAAGTGGAACTGTTGCCTCAAGAAGCAGAGAGTGCCCTTGCATAAGAGATCATAGGATCTAAGGTCCCATTCAACTTCAGATTCTCTGAAATTCCAAGCTTGTAACTAAGTTCTTCAGACAGTCTGTTGCCTGTCATTCAATTTTGGACTCCAGCTGATGCCACGTAGGATTCAGACTATTAAAGTTAAAAGGGACCTTAGAAATCATCAAGCCTGACCCCTTTATTTTGTAAAGGAGGAAACTGAGGCCCAAAGGGGGCAATAATTTGCCATACAGCTATAGAGCAACAGAGCTAGAATTCAAATCCAGGTCTTTTGACTATGTATCCAGCACCCTTTCTACTAAGGTAGGCTGCTGCTGTTATAGCTCTATTGGGAAGAGAGTGGTAGATGGGCCAATCTGACAAACTGTTGCATAATTAGGTGATATGTTTCCCAGCAGTCAGTTTTTGTCCTCCACCCAAGAATAGATCTCAAAGCAAAAAAAATTTCATTGCCACCAACTGGGGTCCAGTGGTTCTGGTAAAATAGGATGATGGAAGCAGGGCCAGAGTCTACAGCCCCATCCAGGCATCCAAAGCTAGCCCATCAGTGTGTCCAGAGGCTTGAGAAGTCAACTCCCTCATGGGAATGGGTAACAAACCAGTACCTAAAAGACACACAGCTTTTCCACATGAAGCTCATCTTATAACAAAGGCTTTTATATTTTTGTCTTTTTATTTCTAGCATCCACTATAATGCCTGGCATATTATAAGTAGGTGATAAACTTTTATTGATTGAATGGTAGAATGTAAGTTCCTTGGGTCAATGGTTATTTTTTTTCTTGCTCCTAGCTCACTGTTTGGCACATGATAGGTGCTTAATAAATAGATGATTGTTCAATTGAATTTAACTGATTGGAAAACACAACACGGTGTGCCCACTGTCTACCTGGAATCAGTCTTCTCTATTCCCAAGGCTCCTGGAGTGGGGATTGAGGGGAAGATAAGAATATATAGGAAGGACCATCCTGATATCTTCCTCAAAACCTTGACTTGCTCTCAGAGAAAGACTCAGTCACTAAAACTTAGACAGTAAAACACTGCAATATTCTTTCTATTACCCCATTGTACCCCTTCTAATTACCCCACAGGGTCCAGCCCAGGGTTCTGCACACTACAAATATTCAGTAAGTGCTTAGGAACTTCAAAGTCAAAGTCAAACACAGCAGCTGATGCTCTGCCCACACTGATAGGTGACAGAGAAATGTTATGGTGCAGTCTGGTCTACAGCTGTGACTGTATTCATATCAGGCACAAATCCCAGAACTAAAAGCAAGGTAAGGCAGGGAAATCATTATAACTCAGAGGAGGTTTGCATGAAACTGAGAAGACAGGACATGCCAATGGGAGAAAAGACCTGATTAAATAAGCCAGTATAAATTCCCATGGAGAAAAGCAGACTTTTAAAAGTGCAGTAGAAATAGAATTGTGGAAACCAACTGAAGTTAATCTGGGAAAGCAGAAGACCATGGATGCTGGAGCAAGGTTATCCTGTGACCCACTTAAACTACCTAGGCCTCAGTTTCCTCATCTGTAAATAAGGATTGACTAGATAGCCTCTGAGGTTCCTTCCACTAGGATCCTATTATTATCCTAAATCACTTAATTACTCTAGTACTCAGTTTCCTTATCTATAAAATGAGGAGGTTGACTCTTTGAAGTCCCTTCTAGCTTTGAATCTATGATCCTATGACCTCTAAAGTTCCCTTCTACCTCTAAGTCTATGAGCCTATGATAAATAAGGACAGACCCTATAACCACACTCCCAGGGTAGGTCGGCCTTGCTGCCCCCTCCCCCAGCCCAGAGCTAATTTGGAGCTAGAAAAATACATGGCCACCTATTTTTTAAAAAGTCTAAAGAATGTCCCAGGTGTTTCCATTTCTTTGTGATCATGCAATTACCTCTTTGTTAGGCTACTCTTTCCTCCCCAACATCAAAGCAGGGCTGAATTGGTCCAGGTTCTATTTACATAATTATCAGGAGATAATTCAGGGGCAAGGGCATATCTGCACAGAGGACTGCAGTTGTTGCTGCTGCCACCACTATCTCATTTGTACAGAGTTCCTGCCAAGAACACTGAACTGCTATGTTCAAATCTTATAAATAATTTTCAAATCTCTGCCGTTTTAGCATGATTCAGAGTAGTTGGTGGGTTGGTTGGTCAGTTAGTTGGTTGGTTGGTTATTGTCCTTTGTTCTCAAAGAGGACCAAAATGACATCACTATGCTAGAGTGAGGTTTCAATATGTAAGACTATGGCTGATCAGAACAATATGAGCTTGGCATGCTCTACCACAGGTCAGGCACAAATAGTCTGTGTGAACATTTGGGGCAGATACTCAAAATTTACATTTCCTTTGTGCTTTCTTAATTCTGCTTTGCTCATAGAACACAGCACTTTCTCTGATGTGGGCATGCCATGCTGAGCGGTCCTGTGCCAATGTCTCCTGTGTCACACAATCAATTCCAACGTTCTTCAGAGAGACTTTGGGAGTGTCCTTGGATTGCTTCTTCTGACCAGCATGTGATTGCTTACCCTGTGTGAGTTTACCCTAAAACAGTCTTTTTGGCAAGTATATGTTCTGCACTGGAACAACGTGGCCAGTCCATTGGAGCAGCACTTTCTGAAGAAGAGTTTTCTTCTGAAGTGCATCTTTGAGTTTTCACCTGAGCATTTAGGGAACTCATTTTGTTGCATCATTGTTTATTTTTCCAAATTACTTCCCGTCAAATCTCCTTTGGATTCATAAACATAGCTATGGTCCAGCCTGGATCCTCTCTTCTCTAGGGTGAACATCCCAATTCATTCAATCAATGCTCAAACGACATGGACCCAAGCATGTCTTTCACTATCCTTACTCACATCCCTTACATGAGAGGGGACACTGGAGTCTCAGGCAGGCCTCATTTTTAAGAAAACCAAGAGGATAGAGAAGGGGAAGGGAGAAAGCATTTATTTAGTGTTGGCTGTGTACTGAATACTATGCTAAATGGATAGACCTGGGATTTCCCAGAGAATTCCCAGAGGGAAAAACTCTCTTTACTAGTGCAAGGCTACGCCTTCTATGCAAGTTACTAGTCTTAAAGAGTTAATTAACTTAAGAGGTTAAGTGACTTGCTCGTGGTTACATAGGGAGTATGTATCAGAAGCAGGACTTGCATGAGGGTCTTCTTGGCTCCAAGAGCAGTTGTCCATCCACTATATCAGAGGTGTCAAACACTCCACACCAGATTACAAGTAGCTTACAACACTCCCAAGTGTGCACCTAGTCAGATTCAAATATAGTGCCTATCTGATTTTAATATGTTAATGTATCAATAAAAAAGAATACATAATAGGTGGGGTTTTTTTAAGTCAATATGTAGCCTACAGGGATCCTTATTATGGTTGAGTAGCTAGGTGGAACAATGGATAGAGCACTGGTCCTAGAGTCAGGAAGACCAGAGTTCAAATCTGGCCTTAGATGCTTCCTAGCTATGTGACCATGGGCAAGTCATTTAACCCTATTTGCCTCGATTTTTCTGCTGTAAAATGAACTGGAGAAGGAAATGACAAACCATTCCAGTATCACTGCCAAGAAAAGCCCAGATGGGGTCACAAAGAGTCAGACATGACTGAAACAACTGAACAACAGTAACAACAAATTTGTAATTAAATCTGACAACACTAAACTACACCATGCTGCTCTAAGAAAAAGAAGTATGTGAAATTCCAAACTTCCCATAGAAACCAATCTGGAAGAGGGCATGATAATTTGCATAGTGTCATATATAAAGGGCTGGACTGGGGAGTCCATAAGGCTTGGATTCTACTCCAGACTCTGACATTTCCTAACTGTGTTATCCTAAACAAGTGTGTTAAGCCTCTCTGAGCCTCAATTTCCTCATCTACAAAATAGAAGCAATAATGGCAGTAGTACCATTAGAATCCCTCTTTTCCTTCAAAGCTCTGCTCAGACTCCATCTTCTATATGAAATCTGGTTTCTGGTTTCTCCAATTGCTAGTGCCTTCCTCCAAAAATTGTCTTGTGTATGTTATGAACATACATATAGCATATAAATGTTAGTATGTTCACATATATTTTATATGTTGTCGGGATCATTTTTCAGTTGGGTCTGAGGCTGGATTTGAACTCAGGCTTTTCTAACTCTTGGCACAGCACCCTATTCACTGCACCACCAAACTGCCCAATTTATATATATATATATGTATGTATGTATGTATGTATGTATGTATGTATAAAATGTGTGTATACATATACATATATACACATGTATACATGTATATATGTATATTTATACACATATGCATGAGAAAAGGGCACAAGTATTTCTTAAGTACCTACTATGTGCAAGTCACTGTACTAAGAACTCTTTCAGTGGGAGATGGGGTAGGAAGGAGGAAGGAAAGGTACAAGTGCTTTTTAAGCACCTACTATGTGCCAGTCACTGTGCTAAGCACTTTACAAATATTATCTCATCTGATCCTCTCAACCACCGTGAAAGGGAAGTGCTCTTCTTATCATCATTCTGCATTTGAGGAATCTGAAGCAAACCGAGGTTAAGTGACTTGCTCAAGATGATACAGGTTAGTGACTGAGGCTAGATTTGAACTCAGATCTTTCTACCTCCAAGTCCAGAGCTCAAATTATTGTACCAACAAGCTGTCTCAGTGAAAAGAATTTCTCAGGTCCCTCCCAGTTTTAAATTAAACTAGACAATATGTGGAAATCTTAAAGAACTTTATAAATGCTAGCTATTATTATTATTAACATCAAATCCTCCTACAATCTTACATAATTCATACTGCTTTACTGGACAGCTCTAAATTTTGTTAAATTTTCCTTGTATTAAGTGAACATTTGTCTCCCTATCACATCTGACTACAGCTCTTCTGGAGCTAAAAAAATAAATCTAAGTCCTATTCTATGCTATGGTAGTTTGAATACTGGAACCCAACTCATGTCAACCCTGAGTCCTCTCTTCTCCATATCCCTATTCCCTTCATAAATTCTTCAAAGGACATGGTTACAAGCATTCCTTCCTCCATTTTCACTCTCTTCCTTGGGCTAACTCCCATTTGTCAACATTGTTCCAAAAAATAGAACATTCAGGACTGAACACAAAACTCCATATGTGGTTGAAGACCATGACAGAAGACTACTGACTCCTTGTACTGAGTACTAAATTTTGATTAATGCAAGCCTAGTAATGAGTTATCTTTTTTTAGCAGCACTTTTTTTAGCACACTGTTGACTCATCTGACACTTGTGGCTAACCTCCCTGGCCCCAGATGTTTTCTGTATGAGCTGTTGTCCAGCTATATCCTCTCCTCCCCCACCCAACCCATCTTGCAGTTGAAAGACTATGAATGAACAAAGTAAGGAAGTGAGAGGGAGAGAGGGGATGTGAGTATGTCAGAAGAAATAAAAAAGAATTTAGAGCTAGAAAGGTTCTTAGAAGCTATCTGGTCTAGAAACCCCTTCATTTTACAGATGAGAAAACTGGGGTCCAGAGAAATTAAAGGACTTACCCAAAGTCAGCAAGATGGTATAGGATTGATTAATTGATTCTTAAATAGGTTTAGAATAAGTGTTAAGTTGAAGATAATACCTGGCAGAATTGCCTGAGTTCATATAGGTAGTTAGTGGCAAAACAGATTTCAAACTCAGATTCTTGGACTCCAAATCCAGTCCATTTGCACTGCCTTGTTCTCTCACTCTCCATCTACAACATGGAAAATTATTTTAGCCTTCCTCAGTACATACCAGTATTTGACAGAGAATGAATGATGCCCCCCAGTAACTGGAAACACATTTCATTTTAGAGTCCAAGTGAGCAATTTTGCTGTAGTTGGTAGATCCTTGTGGTTCTCTTTCTTTCTCTTTAAATACCCCATGTTAACGACCATTTGTCAAAATTTGCAAGCATTTAGCTTCCCATCTTCTGCAGTCATCAATCTGGGCTGTGCTAATAAGCTCTGCCTTGGAAAAGAAGGTAGCAGGGAAAGTAATTTGTGGAATGATTTTTGCTTACTAACTTTCTTAGGATGGAAATCGTGTCGGGGCATGAGTTATATGCCAATAAAGCAAAAGGCCGGAAGATATTTTCAGTCACATTCAGGAGGGAAACAATTTGAATGCCATGAAATATGGGTGAGGTATGTAGGGGGAGAACCCCTGCCTAACCCCCTCTGGGAGTGGCAAATGATAAGTGTGTCCCTGTCGTTGTCTGATTTTGCAGCTGAATTTTGTGGAGTTTCCAGAGCTAGAAAGGGTACCAGATGGACAAATTCATCATTGTTTCAGGAATACTTATTAAATTTCATCCATTTAGTAAGACCTACTATGTGCAAGGCACTGTGCTGAGAACTGGTGATACAAAGGGGAAAAAAAAATCCCAGTCTTCACTGTTCTACTCTTTCCTTGGGTTCTTTGTGTCTATTGCAAGTCATGGCATCAGCTTCCTGATGTCATGATCCCCTCAAAAACAAAGGACAAAAAACAATCCTCTTGCTCCCTCCTATCCCTTCTCTCCCTCTGTCCACATGGAGAATCACACCTTTAACTGCAGGTGCTCTGCCCAAAGGAATATAAATCACTGAAACTTTGTCAGCACTGTTGGGGTTTACGAGCTATTTATTTTTTGAAGACCGTGTTTTAAACTCAAATCACTCTTGCTCTCATTGATTGGTCAACAGTAAGTCCCAGCTCAAGCCTCACTTGATCATTGTTTGGGTTTTGATGACTCAGAGTGAATATAAGTAGCAATTGTTTCTGTTTTGGCCAGAAACCCTTTGGGTCTTCCCCTCCCAAATTAATTTTTTTGACTAGGTGAAAGAAGACATTCTTTGCCTCATTTCTAACCTAGCCTTAATCACTGAATGGGCATTGCCTCAGACAAACTGAGAATTGGGAAATTTCTTAGTTTAAAAAGGCCAAGGTCTCTCACTACATCCAGGGCCATCTCCAGTTGTCCTGATCTGTATCTCACCACTGGGTGTATATATGGCTCTGGAGAAGAGTGAGACTGGTCACTTTGCACAGCCCTCCCTCACTTAAATCCAATTCACTTGTGAGTCATGACATCTCCTTCCTGATGATGTCCTCTTTCACAAAGGACAAACAACAACAATTATTGTGTCTATAGCTCCTGTTAAGCTTTTGGTGCTTATTCTGAACTAAGCCCACTTTCACAAGATCATAGATTTAGAGCTGGGCAGTGGGGGAAGGGAAATATGATATCTGTCCTCAAGTATCTGAAGGACTACAATGTGAAAGAGTATGCTTTGTTTGGCACTGTGCTGGGTACTTTAGATACAAGAGCAAAGAATGAAATAATCCCTACTCACAAGGATCTTGCATTCTAATGAGGGAGACAAAGCACATGTATAACACATATTTTTTGCAAGACAATTTGGGAGAGCAGGCACTAATAGTTGGTGGGGCAGAGATTAGAAAAGGCTTTATACAGAAGAAAACGGCACCTGAGCCAAATCTTAAAGGGGGAGGGGGATCCTATAGGGTGGAGGTAAGGAAGGAAGACATTCTAGGCATGACAAATAACCATCACAAAGGCACAGAGATGAGAGATGGAGGGTCACGAGTGATGAACAAAGGTAATGTCAGTATGGCTTAGTCAAAGAGTTGAGGAATGGGAGAATGTCACAAAGTTGGGGAATGTTCAATGAGGCTAGAAAAATAAGTTGGAGCCAGGTTATGAAAGTCTTTAAAAACTAAACAGTGGAGTTTATATTTGATCTGAGAGGCAATCGGAAGCCACAGAAGTTGACTGAGGAGGGGTGCCACAGATCTATGCTTAAGGAAAATCAGTTTGGAAACTGTGTAGGATGCACTGGAATGCTGAGAAATTTGAGGCAGGGAAACCAAGGTTGTTATAATAATCTAGGCAAAAAGTGATGAAGATGTGGGCTAAGATATGGCTATGTGAGTGGAGAAAAAACATAGAAGGCAAGAGATGCCAGAAGGACAAAAATGGCAAAATTTGACAACGGATTAGATATATGGGATAAGAAAGAGTGAGGAGTCTAGAAAGATGTTGAGATTATGAACCTGAGACATTGGAAGTATGGCAGTGTCTTCAAGAGAAGTAATAATGATAACTAACATTTACATAGGACTTTAAAGTTTGACAAGCTGATATGCCATCTGATGATTATTTATCATTATTATATCTATAGTATTCCATCCACTCCTCGAAATAACCCTATGAGGCAAGTGTTATTATTATCCCATTTTATAAAGAAGAAAACTGAAGCTAAGAGAGGTGAAAGCCTTCCATAACCTGTGCCCTACTACCTTTCCAGCCTTCTTACATCTTACTCCCAACACTTATTCTTGATCCAGTGACACTGGCCTCCTGGCTTTTCCGTGAACAAAATAGTCCATCTCTTGGCTCGAGGCATTTTCTCTGGCTGTCACTCATCGCTGGAGCATTCTCCCTGCTCCACTCGGACTACTGACATCCCTGACTTTTTTAAAGGTCCAGTTAAAATCCCATCTTTGACAAGATGTCTTTTCCAGCCCCTCTTAATTCGAGTATCTTTCCTCTCTTCATCATTCCATGTTTATCTTGTATGTAACTTGCTTTGTATATATTTGTTTCCTTGTTTTCTCCCATTAAATTATGACTTCCTTGAGGGCAGGGACTGTCTTTTGCCTCAGTGCCTGGCACATAGTAAGTGCTAAATAAATGCTTTGAATTGAATTGAATGACTTGCCCAGCGTCACAGACCTACTAAGTGACTTAGACAGGATTTGAACTCAGGTCTTCCTGACTCTAAGTCCAACATTCTATTCTCTATGTCATCTAGTTGCCTCAAAATAAAAAAAAAATGAAAGAAGGGAAATTTAAGGGAAAATATAAATTCAGTTTTCGGCAGCGGGAAAAAACACTATATTTGAAGTATGCAAATCGGTGTTGAAATCTAATTTACTACTTCCTATGTGTACCTGGGTAGGTCACTTCACTCCTCTCAGCCTCAGTTCCTCACCTGTAAAATGGGAAGATTAGCCTAAAGGTATCTAAACTAACTTCTAGTTCTAAATCTATGATCCCATGATCCCCTTGCCCTGCCCAGCATCACTAGTGGAGATTTTCAGACAATCAACTTAAGCTCAATCAAAGTAGGAATGCCCACCTACCACAAAAGAAATCTTATCTTAATGATAAATGGTTTGGGCATCATACACTCGACACCCCCTTCCTTGTTCAGATAATTGAGAGCTAACTATGATGATTTTTCAGTGCTCTTTCTCCCCCTATGGATTTAATTATCACTAAAAAGTTGTGGGATTCTGACCTGTAGCAGTCAGCTGGGCAGAGGATCCTTAATTAGGCCGAAGAACACAGGGGACATAAGCTTCCACAGTACCAATGGTGACAGGCCGCCATGACCTTATTAGTGGGTGACAAATTGAATTGCCCTCTCTTCCCATCAGGAATCATCAGGGAGCATGAACATAGAACTATTTATTGTAGACTTTGAAGTTCCCTCTCTCAAGTTTATTCTTTATTCCCATCCCAGAGTCCTACCTATGTGACAAAACCATCATATCACCATTTTGTAGAAAGGCAGAGTTGAAACGAGGATGGGGCAGTCAGAATGGATGGAAAGAAATGGGGATATCTAGCATTGAGAAAAGAAGACTTGTGGTTGGGTAGTGGGGAGCCCCTTCAAGTGCTTTCTGATATATCCCATACAAGAAAGATTAAACTTGTTTTGTTTGGTCTCAGAGGACAGAAATGGGAACAATGGGTAGAAGTTATAATGAGGTGAATTGAGGCTTAATTTAAGTAAAAGTTTCCTAACGATTAGAGCTACTTCAAGGCAGAAGAGGCTGTATTGGGAGGAAATGGTTTTCCCCCACTGGAAGTCATTCAGCAAAGACAGGATGCGGACTTGGAAATATCACAAGGGGAGATTCTTTCTCTGGCATACATTGGACTGGACAGCTTCTGAGCTCCTTCCTAACACAGACATGCTGTATATAACCTTAGACAAGTTAGACTATAAGTTCTTTGATGCTACGGAATGTCTCAGAGTTCCATGTATGTCTTCCATGTCTATATAGCATGTTTATGCTTTTAGATCAATTGATATCACATAACCACGCTTGGCCTCCATTCCTCCCCACCACCATTTAATACTGTTGAGAACACTCTCCTCCTGGACACTCCTCTCTAGGTTTTCAAGACACTGCTCACTCTCTCTTAACTCTTCTCCTACCCATCTGACCAGTCATCCTCAGTCTTCTTTGCTGAATTTTCATCCATGTCACACCCACTAACCATAGTTTTCCCCAAAATTCCTTCCTGGACTCTTTTCTTTTTCCTCTATCTCACCTGGTAATCTCATCAGCTCTCTAGGGGATCAGTTATTATCTCCATACAGAGGATTTCCTAGTCTCTCTAAAATGTTCCAGTCCCACATAACCAACTGACTTTTGGACATATTGAACCATGTTCCCATTGTTGAGTCATCTTTCAGTCATGTCTGACTCTTTGTGACCTCATTGAGGGTTTTCTTGGCAGAGATACAGAGATTTTACAGATGAGAAAAATGAGTCAAACATGGTTAAAGTGACTAGCCCAGGGTCACACAGCTAGTAAGCATTTGAGACTGGATTTGAATTCAGAAAGATGAATCTTCCTGACTCCAGGCCTGACACTCTACCCACTGCACCACCTGGCTACCCCAATGTTCCCATAAACATCTCAAACTCAACAAGTCCAAAACAAAATTCATTACTTTTCTCCAAAAACCTTACCTTCTTCTGAACTTGCTTGTTACTGTCAATGGTAGTTACACTACCATTCTCTCCATCACCCAGATACAAAATCTCAGTATCATCCTCAACTCCTCACTCTCACTTCTCATAGGCCATCTGTTGTCATGTTCTATCTTCACATGCCTCAAATACTCCCTTCTCTCCATTCATACAATCACCACCCTAGTTCAGGCCTCACTGCCTCTACACTGAGCTATCGCAATAGTCTTCCAATTGGGCTCCATGTCTTGTCTGTTCCTACTCCAATCCATCCTCCACTCAGCTGCCAAAGAGTGGGCCCCAATCCTGGAGTGTACCCGCTCTTCACTGTCATCTCTTAGTTTCTCTGGATTTCTTCAAGTCTCAACTCAAATACCAACTTTCCCAGCTTCTAGTGTCTTCCCTTCTGAGATAACTTCCCATTTTTCCTGTTTATATCTTGTATAGACCTAAGCATTTACATAGTCTTTCCCTCCCCCCAATTAGACTATGAGTTCCTTTAGAACAAAAACTAGTTTTGCTTTTCTTTTCTTTTTTTGTATCACCATCACTTGGCATATATAGATGTCTTGGCATCTTATAATTCCTTTGTCTGCATCTCCTTCTTCTGATAATTTTGTTTTTTTTCTAAAGAATCTCCCCCTTTTACCACCCATCAAGTACCTCCATGGCATGACCTGCCAATTTCTTTCATGGAAAATCAGCTTTTACCATGTGTCATCTTTTTATTTCCATTTCAATGATCTCCTCTGACAACAGCAGAAAGGAACACCCACCCAATTAATAAACATGTATGGAACACATACTCTATGATGAGCACTATATTACATGTTAAGGATATGAGGACAAAAGTCAAACAAGCCCAACCTCAGGGAGCTGACATTCTGTTTTCTTACACTGCCAAACAAAACCAATCCAGTCCCCTTTTCTTGTGACCATATTTTGAGTGAAGATAGCCTTCATGTCCCCCCTGAGACTCCACTTGTTATATATGTTCACAGATAAGTAAATACAATTAAATTATACAAAGTAAATAACTATCAGTGAGCATTTATTAATGCTCTAATAATAACAAATATTGATAACAAATAATTATTATTAATAAATAATGATAACTTTATTATCTAATTAATTAATTAATTAACCTTGTCATTAGAAATACAAAGACAAAAATGACCCTTTCCCTTCCCTCATGAAGCTTTTATTCTGTCAGGGAAGACAGCATGCATACATATAAACATATCATTCAAAGAAAATACAAGACACTTCTCCTGGGACAGGGCAAGAACTCCAATGAGGAGAGGTTACTGACTGTCCTTGAGCTAAGCTTTTTAATATGACAGTTTCAATGTATGCCTTCCTACCTTAGCCACTCCAGGGCAGAAATGGAAAAAAAAGAGTTTATTAACTGCTATGTACCAAGCGCTGCGCTAAGGACTTCACAAATGTTGTCTCTCCTTGCATACCTCTGCTGACACTCAAACCTCAGAATCCTGAGATGACAGGGCTAAACTAAGTAACTCCCAACAGCAGCAGCCACTGAAATAACCACCTTGGTCTCATGGAGACCACTGCTTCCTGAACAGCAATTATCTAGCATTTCTGCAACCATAAGGGCTTACAGGACTGAGCAGAGTTCTTCTTTGCCAAGGTTGACATGCAAGTTTTCCTCTTAGCTTAGTGTCTACACTTACAGGGTAATTTGACATTTGTTGTAAATGAGTCCTCCACCCTGAACTACTCCCATCTCTCCTCTCTCCTTTGCCCTCACTTTTGCAGACTCGCTAAGCTGGCAGAATCTCAAACACGAGATGTCTTTAGTTGGCCAATTTTTCTTTCTAGAAAAATCCCTCCACAAGGAATGGGCACCAGAGGTGAGGTTTCAGTTCTTTATCCACTCACATGGCATAGACCACATACCTAGCACTTTGTCAGGCACTGGGGAAAGTCTAGTGGTGAACTTCAGAAGAGATCTGGATTTAAAGTCCACCACTGACACTTCCAAGCTGTTACCACCACAAGTAAGTGGCCTCACCTTTCTGAAACTCAATTTCCTCATCTGTAAATTATAAATAATCATAGCTGAAGTATATTGTCAAAGAGTTATTGGCAGAGCAAATAAGATGATGCATGCCAAAAACTTAGGGAATCTTACGGCTTCATACAAATGTCAACTATTACTATTATTATTCTAGCAATAATGATTGTTGAGTCATTCAGCCAAGGCCAACTGTTCATGATCCCTTTTGGGGTTTTCTTGGCAAAGGTACTGGAATGGTTTGCCATTTCTTCTCTAACTCATTTTTAAAATAAAGCAACTGAGGCAAACAGGGTTAAGTGACTTGCCTAGGGTCGCATAGCTAGTAAGCATCTGAAGCCAGATTTAAACTCAGGTCCTCCTGATTCCAGGGCCAGCACTCCATCCACTTTGTCATCTAGCAGCCCATAAGAATAATTATTTATTATTATTATTATTATTATATATTTATATATATAAATATTTTATATTTATATTGCATTTACTGTCTGCTAAGCACCATGCTATATTTTACACCTATTATTTCATTTGATCCTCACAACAACACTGGGAGGTAGGGACCATTATTAACCTCATTATACAATTGAGCAAACTGAGGCGGAGAGAAGTTAAGTACTAATAAGAGTAGTGGCTAATATTTATCTAGTGCTTACTATTTGTGAGGTACTGTGCTAAGTATTTTACAATTATTATCTCTTTTGACCCTCACAATAACCTCAGAAGGCAGGGGCTATTATTATCCCCATTTTACAGATGAAGAAATGAAAGTAAACAGGGGCTAAGTGAAAGTGACTTGTCCAGGGATACACAATCAATAAGTGACTGAGGCTAGATTTGAACTCAGATCCTCCTGATTCCAGGCACTATGCCCTATCCATTGTACCAGCTAGCTGTCTGTTGGTTTTTTTGTCATTGTTGTTAGCATCATCATCAGAATGACTACTATTGTACTTATTACAGCTGTTTTTCTTTTTTAAGGTTATTTATTTTTAGTTTTCAACATTCACTTTTATAAGATTGTGAGTTCTAAATTTCCTCCCCCTGCCTCCACTCCCCTCTCCCCAAGACAGCATGCAATCTGACATAGGCTATACAGGTATAATGATATTAAACATATTTCCACATGAGTCGTGTTGTGAAAGAATAAGAACAAAAGGGGAAAAACCATGAGAAAGGAAAAAAGAAAGATAAAATAGTCTGCTTTAATCTGCATCCAGACTCTACAGTTCTTTCTCTGGATGTGGATGGCATTTTCCATCAGGAGTCTTTTGGAATTGTCTTTGATTCTTGCCTTGCTAAGAAGAGCTAAGTCTATCAAAGTCGCACAATGTGGTTGTTACTGTGTTCGATGTTCTCCTGGTTCTACTCCTTTCACTCTGATGCTGCTATTTGTTCATTCTTTTTGTTTGATGGAATTTAGATAGAAAATGGTCCTGAAACATGTGGATCTCCTGCAATCACTTTTTTACATTTAACGTTCTAATGAGCTATTGCAAATACACAGAAAAATTGATTTTTTATACTAGAAACCCATTTTCTGAAAGCATTCGTGGCACAACTATGCTAATAGAAAGCACTGATGAGGGTAATGTGCCCTTCATCTTGTTCTCACATGAATTTAATTCTGTCTTTATCATTACCATCATTATTTTGTTCTGTGATGAGAAGTTTCACTGAATTCAACAAATATTTACTAAGCACCTACTAGATGCTAGGCATGATGCTAGACCCTAAGGGTGCTGTCCGTGAGGAGCTGTGGCTTAAATTAATAAGGTCCTCTTAAAGGTGCAAAGGCAAATTCAAAGATGCTAAGTGGGAATATTTAGAGAAGCAGATCTCCACATGCACTCCAGGGCCTTTGGGTCAGACTCTTGCAGGGAGGAAAAAATATACAAAGGACACATTTTCAGCTTTATTTTGTGTAAACATTTTCTCCATCACTTTTTTAAGTTCACACAAACAACAAAATAATAAATCAAGCCCTGATTTGTGAGATTTCTTGATTTCTGGGGTATAAAATATTCACATGGAAAATTTAAAAAGCAGACTCAGATTCAAGCTTGCATACACCTGCCTATGGGTCCTGGAGACTCTTTCAGGGGACCCATAAGGTCAAAATTATTTTTATAAGATGTTTCCATTCATTTAACCTGATACAAGAAATATAACCTAAATAAACACAAGCTCTTTGGGGTCTCCTCAATAATTTTTAAGAGTAGAAAAGGGTCTAGAAAGTCTCCAATAACAATGTGTGACTGTAAGAGTTGGACTATAAGGAAAGCTGAGACTCGCAGAAATAGACACTTTCAAACTGTGGTGCTGGAGACTTTTGAGAGTCCCTTGGACAGCAAGGAGATCAAATCAGTCAATACTTAAAGAAATTAATTCAAACTGTTCACCGAAAGGACAAACACTGAAGCTTAAACTTAAATACTTTGGCCACATAATGAGAAGATGGGAACCATTAGAAAAGATCTTAATGTTGGGAAAGATTGAAGGTGAAAGGAGAAAGGGATGGCAGAGGAGGAGATGGATGGGCAACATTGTGGAAGCATGGAGCATGAGCTTAGACAGACTTTGAGAGACAGTCAAAGACAGAAGGATCCAACACGCTCTGGTTCATGGGATCATGAAGATTCGGACATGACTAAATGAACAATAACAAAAAAAAATGTTTGAGAATTACTGGTGTGAAAAAACAATCATAGTAAATTTATCATTCTTAGGTCTGATGTGTAAGAGAAGTAGAGGATTAGGGTGAGGTTTTAAAGTCATAGTTTCGAAATAAGTGAGTCGGCTCCCCAGTCCAGAGAATAGTACCTGAGAGCCTTAAACACTCATATTTTCCTCATTCATGGAATGGGTTGCCTTGTTAAGCAGTGAGTTCCCCACACAAATGATTCTGCCTAGATTCCAGGTGATGAGATTCTAGATTCTAGATCTAGTTTCTAGATGATTAGAAAATTACAGAATTTCAAAGTTGGAGAGGACCTAAGAAACCATCAAGTTCAACCCATACCTGAAAACAAGTCTTCAATGCAAAATACCTACCAAATAGTCATCCAGTCTTTGTCTGAAGACCTCCAAAGGAGCTGAGGAGAACAGCTGCCAAGGCAGCCCATCCTACTTTTTCATAGCTCTAATTTTTACGAAGTTTTTCCTTGCATCAAGCCTAAATTTGTCTTTTCAAATTTTCTACTCATGCTCCTGTTCATTCCCCCTTAGGACCAAGCAAAACAAATCTATTCCCTGTTCCACAAGGCAACACTTTGAATACTTGAAGGCAGCTTTCATCTCCCCACTGAGACTCCTTGTCATGCATGTGGCAGAGAGAACTCCCGCTCAGATATGGGCTGACCTGGACAGGTCTCTGACATCCTTTCCAGCTCTGAGATTCTAGGACTCTGGCTGATCGATGCTCTCAGAGTTAATTTAGCATTTTGCTTTTTAAATGACTTTATTTGTATTCATTCAAAATCATCTGCTTTGGCAGATGTTAGCATAGCAAATTATCATTGTCTGATTCTTCCCTTTTCTAAAATAATTACTGTCTAGATCCAAAAAACAGTTCCCCAGTGATGTCCTGGAGCCTGGCAATCTCAGATTCCATGTGCTCCATAACCAGCCCTCTGTGGGTCTCAATAGAAGGCAGTACCCAGCCACAGAACTCTGACTATTTTTAGTATAAAGTGGTTGGAAGTCATCAAGTGTTTGAGAATAGCTTAGTCCCAGAAGAGATCGGTGGTTTCTTATTTACCACAGCAGAATTTCCCAAGCCCAGTAGCAAGGTAGGACTGTGGAAAGATTGCTGGATTTGGGAATCAGAAAACCTGTGTTTTAATCTCAGCTCTGCAGTTTACTACCAGTGTGACCTAGGGCAAATTGCTTAATGGCCCTGGGAAAACGTTCTCTCATTTATCAATTGAAGGAAGTTTTATTAGATGGCTGCTGTGATCTTATTATCATTCAATATTTTTTTTGTTTTGACAGTCATGTCTGACTCTTCGTGACCCCATTGAGGTTTTCTTGGCAAAGATACTGAAGTGGTTTGCCATTTCATTCTTCAGTTCATTTTACAGAAGAGGAAAGTGAAGCATAATTCAATGACTTGTCCAAGGTCACACAGCTAGTGTTGGAGGCAAGATTTGAACTCATAAAGATGAATCCCCCTTCTTCTAAACCCAGCACTATATCTACTATGCCACCTAGCAGCCCTGATCTTACTATTGTTATGTAAAGAGAAGGAATCACAAAAATAATAAACAGCTAGCAATTACATGGTACATTAATGCTTACAAAGCATTTTACAAATATCTCATTTGATCCTCACAGCAACCATGAGAAGTAAGTACTAATAAGGCCCCAGTTTTTATAGATAAGGAAACTGAGGCTGAAAAGCCTCAGAGTTATACTCCTAGTCAGTGTCTTGTCCAAAGTCTTATCTTGAATACCAGGCATTAATCACCATCAGGTGGATATGACAAAAGTCTGACAATCCAATGGTCTGACTCCTGTGCAGAGGAGAAAACTCAGAGAGAGAAAGAGAGACAGAGAGAGAGACACAGAGAGAGAGAGAGAAAGAGAGAGTGCTGCATACAAATCTGAGAAGACCAAGAGAGACAGAAGTTGACCCCAAAAGAAACAGACCATGAGAGAATATTTGACCACTGCAGGCAGGAATTGAGTCCAAGAATGGTCCAGGGCAGACTCTCAATCAGTGTTTGCTGTTTAATATGAAATCTGTCTAATGGGCATAATACATATGTGTGTATGTGTATGCATGTGTATGTATGTATATGTGTGTAAATATATATGTGTGTGTGTACATGGTCATCATGAGGAAAGGGAATTGCAAACTTTCAAGCACTGTATACATTTGAGTTATCATGAATAATCTCTGAAAAACTTCCCCCTACTACTTTGCAGAGGGAGAGGAAGGGTTCCACGCGGTGTGGCACATTACATGTAATGTCAGGATTAATAAATGTCTTGCTGAACTTTTTTGTCCTTTGCCTCTTTTACTTTAAAAAAGAAATATCTGTTGTAAGGGCTGACTCTCTTGAAGGAGGAAGAGACTTGGATACAAGGGAAGTCTGAGTGATGTAAGAAAATACATCACTAAAAAAAACTATTTTAAAAAATCTTCACTGGCTGAGGTGGCCAATGTTGAGTCTCTTACTCTGAATCTTTCTGATGGTCATAGTGATGGTTAGAATCACTAACAGTGCATTGGAAGTTCTGAACTAGATGTCCCATCAGCATCTCAACTTCAGCATGTCCAAAACAGAACTCACTCTCTTATAGAGAAAACGGACCCTTCTTCCTATCTTCCTCATTTCTGCCCAAAGCTTCGTTTCGTAAATGCTTTCAGTATCTTTTGTCCTGCTCCAAAATTTCCCCTGATCTTCACACACACACACACACACACACACACACACACACACACACACACACACACAAACCCCTTTATCCCAAGCATATGAGATGGTCCACCCACTTATGACCTGGAAAGGACCTCAGAGGCCATTTACTCCAAGCCCCCAAGGTGGGTCACACAGGCAGTAAGTAGCAGAGATGCAATTTGAACATGACTCGAAAATCATGGCTCTTTTTTCCATCACTCACTGCCTTCTTGATAGGAACATATTTAAGACTTCATTTGAATACATCATTGATTTCCCAAAATGAAGCAAAATTGTTCTTAATTTAGATATTAAAAAACAAACCTACGCTGCCTGTGAGAAAAAAGCTCCAAAGTGAATTTCTGAAAATTCATTATCCCACTCACACCAATTGTTTTTATCAGTGTACCTCAAGAGTTCTCACTACTAGTTAAAAAAAAATAATGTACTCTGCAGTGGTTACTGCTCCATCTTTGAAGTATATTTTTTCAAGGTTGCTCTGAGAATCATCTGCAGTGAATTTTAAGGCCAACCCATACAAGACTTGACCAAATTCCCATAATGATTATTAAAACATGTTGTCCCAGCCCCTCTGCTTGGGTTTCCATCCCTCTACTCCCATGCTTTCTTGTACCCCTTTTCTTCTGACTCCACATTCTTTCTTGGTGACTTCACCTGTTTCACTCTCATCTCTATGAAGAGGGCTCCCAGATTGAGACATCCAATCATGGTCTCTCTCCTGAGCTCCAGACTAGCATCACTAACAGTGCATTGGAAATTCTGAACTAGATGTCCCATCAGCATCTCAACTTCAGAATGTCCAAAACAGAACTCACTCTCTTATAGAGAAAACGGACCCTTCTTCCTATCTTCCTCATTTCTGCTCAAGGCTTCGTTTCGTAAATACTTTCAGTATCTTTTGTCCTGCTCCAAAATTTCCCCTGATCTACACACACACACACACACACACACACACACACACACACACACACACACACACACACACACCCCTTTATCCCAAGCATATGCCAGACCCCTAAAGTCAATCTATGCAAAGGCCACCATTCACTCAGTACCCCAAGCTCATAATCTTAGCATTATCAGTTCTTTATTTTTCTTTATCTCTCATACAACATATCTATTTAGTTATCAAATCTTGCCCTTTCTGTTGTCTCAATATGTCTTCATTCTACCCCTTCTCTCTACTAACATGGCTATCACTGTAGTTGAGGCCTTCATCATTTCTCATCTAGCCTATTGTACTGGCCTACTAATTGGACTCTCAATCAATGGATAGCGCATGGGCATGGATTCAGAAAGGCCTAACTTCAAATTATATTTACTATCTATGTGACTGGACAAGTAACTTAACTTCTGTCTGCCTCAATTTCCTCAACTGAACAGTAGGGATAATAATTACAATAAACCTGCCTTCTTGCATTGTTGTGAAGATAAAATAATATTTGTAATGCCTTTAGCACAGTGTTTGGTGCATAGTAGGTACTTAATAAATACTTATTTCTTTCCTTCTCCTAACACAGATAAATCTGGAATAATGTAACCTCAGGTCTTGCTGACTCAAAGACCAAGATTCTATCTACATGCTATACTGGGTCTTGATTAATAATTCCTAAAATGTGCTACCTAAAATAACATGGAACATTTTTTTACCATCTCCAATACTTAACATAGTGCCTGATCCATAGTAGATATGTGCAAATGCTAGCTTTTGCTTAATTAACTTCCTCTCTTTCTTCCCTTTCTCTAAGATTATCTTCAGTCTATTCTATAGCAATCTTGTTTGTATATAATTATTTGTACATGTGGGGTGTGGGGAATGTTCAGGATGGACTAGTGCCTCTGGTATGAGGGCTGCCAAGGCCTTTTCAAGGCTTCTCAAGCACATTTGCTGTTCATTTTCACCCAATTCTCACCTGTATTACACCTGGTGACCACACCCTGGCAAACCATCTCAGCAGACCAGTTAAACCAGGTTGAGAGCAGCCAACAGGCCTCCAATCTATCCATGAGGTGGGGGAATGTCTACTTCAAGCATGTGAAGAGTTCCCCTGGTGGGGAATGGGTGGATAAGTATAATTTATTCCAATGGTCATGAAGGTGACTGAAGCAGGTAGTACAAAGTGCTTAGAGGTTGGTTAGGCATTAAAGATGTTGAGGTCATCCACTGAATCCCAGGTCATTACCAATCATCTTGACTTTTGATGATGATGATGATGATGGTGGTGATGATGATGAGTAATTCCAGAGTACTCTGGAATTAGTCTGACAAGGACAGACTTCAGGTAGAGTAGTACCAAGCATTATGTCTGTGTTAATGCAGCCTCACAGTGCATTCACTCACTTGGCTACCATATCACACCATTATCCCTTATTGAGTTTGCAATCACTAAAATTCTCTGATCTTTCTCAAATTGCTATCTAGTCAAAAAAAACCCCTATTTTTGTCATTGGGAAGCTGATTTCTTGAACTATAAGAATTTAGCTTTTTTTACTTTATGAGACACAAGACTCCCAGGGAAACCTAAATGGCATACAAGATCCTGACTCACTGTCCTCTCAGAGATTTGGTGGGTAGAGACTCCTACAATACCTGGGAATACCACTGAGGACAATCCTAGAACCTCCCAAAAGAGCTCTTGCTGCCTACTTAGAATTTCTGATATTCTCCACTATCCTATATACCACAATGTCAATTTTGGAAGAGCTAAGTCAGTCCAACCAGAACACACCAACACAAAAGGCCATATAGAAATGGCTTTGATACCTACCGGTTCTGGGTGGCACTCCATCTCTGGTGCACAACCTCTGCTGAGCCTTTCCATCCCTGTACTCCTTGCCAAGTCAAATCTCTGGTGCACAACCCCAGCTGAGCTCCCCCATCCCATGCCTGCTGCTGACATCAGGTTTGTTTAAGTCTGTGCTGCCAAAAATCCCTGGTTGGACGGAATGTTGTTGTTTTTCAGCTGGCTATGCAGACACAACATGAGCCCCAGTGTCAAGTGTGCCCAGAAAGAAATAGCTCATGCTGCTTAGTCAGAGAGGAATCTGAGAAGAAACTATTTTATACGCTGACTCAGAGTGCTGTGGTAGAGAGAGGGGAGCTGAGTTCTAAGAGAGTGGTCTATCCACACTCATCCATATCTGGTTCTGCTGGGAATCTATAACTGATTTCTAAGCAACTACAAAATGGCCTAGTACCATCAGATCAAATAATGAAATGACCTCTCACCACCACCACCATTGGTTTGCTTAGTTGTTTCACAGGAAACATCTTTGTTAATGACCTCTTCCTTCTTAAATATTAAAAATGAAACCAACATATATCAACAACACATGTAATATATAGCAATTTTACAGTATGTAAATAGGCTTAATTTTTTTCTTTACATTCCAAAGTTCCCCACATTTCTCCACCCCCAACATTTCCTCTTTTATTTCAGAGGATGTTCCAGAGCCCTATCTCTCAGTATATTCCAAGGCCAAAATGTTCCAAAAGAAATTACTTGGGGAAATGCCCAACTTGTGAAATAAATTTGCTCATTTCTTTAGGTCAGGGATACTTTACCTTTTTGGTATCTTGGCCCCTGCTAGAAATCTGGTGAAGCCTCCAGATGTTTTCTCAGTATAACGTTTTTAAATGCGTAGGATCACAAAGAAACTTGATTATATCAAAATACAGCTATCAAAAAAATTTTTAAGGCAAATTCATGGATACCAGGTGAAAACTCCTACATACTAGAAACTTGTCATTATAGGTTGGTCCTCATTCCACTAAAGTCAATCACAATCTGTCTATACTCTCACCAGGAGTAATTCTTGTCCTTTTTCTGGGTCAATCAGTCAATGTAGCATTTACGTATTAAGTGCCTACTGTTTGTCAAGCAAGACACTGGACCCTGGGGAGAGAGGAAAAGGGAATGAGCTTTTTTTTTAACATGTTTTATTTTTTTACATTCTTTTTTTAAATTTTGAGTTACAAATTCTCTCTCTCCCTCCAATCCCTCCTCACCCACTAAAAAACATGTGAAGTCATGTAAAAAAGTTTCCATATTAGCCATGGTGGGAAAAAGGCATCAAAAAATAAAATGAAAAAAATACTTCAATCTGTACTCTGAGTCCATTAATTCTCTCACTAGAAGAGGATAGCATTTTTCATCATGAGTCCTTTGGAATTGTCATGGATCATTCTATTGATAAGTAGCTAAGTCTTTCACTGTTGATTATGGTTACAATATTGTATTGTTACAATATTATGCAGTTACAACTATATACAACATTGTCATTACTATACACACACACACACACACACACACAAACACACACACACACGCATACTATATACAATGTTCTCCTGGTTCTGCTCATTTCACTTTGTGTAAGTCCATATAAATCTTCCCAGGTTTTTCTGAAATCCTTCCCCTTGTCATTTCTTATAGCACAATAGGAAGGAATAAATTTTCATAGAACACCTACTGTGTGTCAGGCACTGTGCTTTGTTACAGATATCTCATTTGATCTCCATAATAACATTGGGAGGAAGGTGCTATAATTATCCCCTTTTTACAGTTAATGAAACCAAGGCAAATAGAGGTTAAAAGAGGGTGAGTGAATTGTCCTGTGTCACACAACTAGTAAGTGTCCAGGGTAAGATCTGAACCCAGGTTTTCTTGACCACAAATCCAATCACCTATCCATTGCTTCTACTGGAAGATAATTATTCCACTGAGTCTACCCCAAGTTAAGCATCCCAAGTTCCTTTAGCCAATACTCATATAACACAAATTAAAGGCCCTTCATCATCCTCTTCCAGACACATTCTCCTTCTTAAACTCTGGTACCTAGAACTGAACACAGGATTCTAGATGAAGCCTGACAAAGACAGAGTGCAATGCATTTCTCTTCCCCATTCCCAGGAGTCACAATAGGGCACACCCCTATTCTGGCTGACCAGGACTGCATTAGCTCTTTTGGATGGGGCATCACTCTTCAGGCTGACATTGACCTTGTTGTCCACTAAAACTCAAAGATCTTTTTCAAGACACCTATTGTCCCTCCCTACCTTCTTTATATACAAAATAAGTACATAGGGTCTGAGGAAGATAAGGGAATAAACAGCTGAGGAAATTAAAATGATCTATTTGGAGGAGGTCATAGCATATATCCATAGAGGGAATTTTAGAGCTTACAAACCCCCTCTTTGTTTTACAGAAGAGAAGACTGAGACCCAAAGGGATATTGCTACCTGCTCCCAGATAACAGAAGTAGTAATGAGCAGAGCTAAGGACTGAAACCAGTTGCCCTGACTTCAAAGATAGGATTCTTTCCAATAAACTATGATTTGTTTTCTGTAAAGGATCTTATTTTTTATACCAATATTCTGCCAAGGTTGCTTCATGAAAAGAATAATTACCTTTAGAGTTAGTGTATAAATATATCTATATGTAAATGCTTCTTCTCTATGTAACTACATGTAAATATATTCACAATATATTATGTAAATATTCATAAATTTATATTATTTATAATATATTTATAAATTTATATTCAAAATATATCTAATTATGTTTTATATAATTTTATAATTATGCATTATATTTATATATCAACATACATTTTGTTGTTACTTGTCATTACCCCATTTTGGTGAGATTTTTTGGCAAAGATACTAGAGGGGTGGGCCATTTCCTTCTCCAGCTCATTTACAAATGAGGAAATTGAAGCAAACAGAGTTAGGTGATTTGCCCAGGACCACACAGCTATCACATGTCTAAAGTCAAACTTGAACTCAGATCTTCCTAACTTCAGACCTGGCATTCTATCCACTGTGCCACCTAGCTGCCCATAATTTATATACAAATTTGTGCCTAATTTACATATAGATTCTATATAACACATTTATTATATAATTTTATATATAATTATTATCATATATTTAAGTAATATAAAAACATTAGGTAATATATAAGTATTTGTCACATAAATGCTTATTCCTAGAGGTGGAAGAGGGGAGAAGATGTGGGAAAAGATGAAAGAACCCCTCAAGAAGAGTTTGAACCTCGGCGAACATGGGAGAAAGATGGCCACAGAGCCCCGTGGTGGGTGTGCATGTCTGTCATAGATGTTAAGGATAAAGCCAATGAAAAATTCCAAAAAGTCATTATAAAAGATGTCATTAAAGAACTGTACAATGGAAAGAGAAGACGGGCTGCCCATATGATAAGAATAAGGGAAGACAATAGCGCATGGTCCGAGCTCTTCACTGGAACATTAGTAATGTCCAGAGAAAGTCACCAGCACATCAGGATACATAAGGCTTCTCACATGTCACCACTTCTGTCTACCATTGACACAACACATACTTTACTGATGCTTTAGAGTTTAAATGAGGCTCATGAATAAAATAGAAGTTGGTCTTGTGACTCAGTCTTTCAGCGTCTTGCTTTTACCCAGTTGCCAGCTAACATGAATTCCTTGTGGCAAACATGGGAGAAGATAAGCCAGAGTCCCACAGGATGGTTATCTACTGCAAGGACAGGCTGCAATCTGCATTGTTAAGGGGGGACTTCCAAATTTACAAAATCATAAGTCCATTTTAGTATTTGAATAATTCTTCTGTGATATATGAATAGAAATCAATTATAATGATAATTATAATATAGTCCCTTGTAGATATAAGTGCTTCTAGAGAGGAGAGACTATCTGTCTTTGTACATATCCAAGACCTGTAGGTACTTAAAAAATGCTTCAGGATGGTTTAACTAATTGGTTCTAAAGCACTTGTATAGACATTCTTAATTAAATTTTACTACTCATGTCTTATCATGACATGTAGTTCACCTTCCGTTCTTGAAGACAAGGCAAGTAGAGCCTGGAAGACTTTACCAAGCTGGTGAGCCCTTGGGTACAGAATTAATAACAAACTATATGTCTGTTCTCTGAGGCTCCTCATGTCTGTGCTATTGGAAGAAAATCCCACACTGATGAGATCTCAGACCCTGATGTGCCTTGAGAACTTTTTTCAACTGAAATAAATGGTGAAGTAATGGCTAGAACTTTGGGCCTGGAGTCAGAAAGACTTTGGTTCAAATCCTGACTCAGACCCTTACTAACTGTGTGATACTAGGCAAATAATGCTCTCTCTAAGACTTAGTTTCCTTATTTGTAAAATGAGGGCCTTGATAGTCTCCAAGGTCTAGCACTATTGATCCTTATAAGAAGCCAGGACTTAAACCAAGATCTTCCGACTCATTGTCCAGAGTCCTATCTTCTACAAGGGACAAATAATAATCTGTAACTAGCAGTAGTTGCCCCACTTTGAACCCAACTGGCCAAGTCTAGTTAGGTAATGCTCCTTCCTTCCTTCCCTCTTTCTTTCTCCTGTCACTCTCTCCTTTTTTCCTTCCCTCTTTCCCTCATTCCTCTTCTTTCCCTCTGTCCACATGGAGAATCATACTCTTACAAATGGAAACTGCCCAAAGAAATATAAATTTTGATCACTGAAACCTCACAAGATATCTTAGAGCCTATAAGTTAGATTTTTTTTCTCTTTCCTACGTATTTATTCTATCATTTTAAAAAAAAAAACTGAGACAACTTTTTTGTCTCATGTTTCATTTATGATCTCTTGAAATAGAACACTGGAAAATAGGGTTTGGATAAAGCCTATTGGGATTCAAATGGAACTACTTGACCATGCCTTAAATCAAATCACTCTGGCTCTCACTGACTGGCCAAAAATATGTCGCAGGCCAACCCTCCTTTGGTCATTGTTTGGGTTTTGATGGCTTAGAGTGAGTGTAAATAGCAATTGTTTCTGCTCTAGCCAGAAATCCTGAGGATCTTCCCTTCCCACTTCGTTGTTTTGTTTTGTTCTGAGTAGTAAGCTAGTCCATCGTTGCCTCGTTTTTGCCTAGCCTTAAATCTCTGAATGGGTGTTGCCTCAGATAAACCTAGACCTGGAAAAGACCTTAGCTTAAAAAGGCCAAGATCTCCCACTGTATCTGGGGTCATCTCCAGTTATCCTGATCTACGTTTTGCCACTTTACTCAGATGATCCTGGAGGAGAGAGTGAGGCTGATGACTTTGTACAGCTCTGCTTCACTTAAATCCAATTCACTTGCAAGTCAAAAAATCACCCTCCTGATATCATTTGTCCTCTTCAAGAGTGAAGAACAAACAACAATCCACTACACCACACTGCCAACTGCTGACCAGGAGAGAAAGAAATAATAGAAACAGTAGAGAGTTAATGGAGAACATTCCCCCTCCCCTTAGATTAGGGAAATGCCCCAAACTCAGAATACATAAGGCTTCTCACATGTCACCACTTCTGTCTACCATTGACACGACACATACTTTACTCATGCTCTAGAGTTTAAATAAGGCTCACAGGATAAAATAGAAGCTGGTCCTGTGACTCAATCTTTCAGTGTCTTGCTTTTACCCAGTTGCCAGCTAACATTTCCAGAGATGTTTGTAAAGATTGAGGGAGATTTTCTTCCCAGGACATTTAGAGTAGAATACAAAATCCTCTGTTTGGCACTGAAATCCCTTTGCAACTTGGTTCTAACTTACCTTTCTAGCCTTCTAACAAATTATTTCCCATTTAAGAACTCTGTGATCTAGCTAGATCAATTCCTTTTTGTCCCACATGACATCCCATTTTCCATGTACTCCATATGGTCCACTTATTCCTCATACACTCATTCTACCTCCCCCATATCTTTGCACTGGCTCTTCCCTAGACATGAAATGCTCTCCCTCCTCACCATAGTCTCTTAGAATTCCTAGTTTCTGTCAAGGCTCAGCTCAAACAGTACCTTTTTAATCTTAGGTCTTTTCTGAGCACCTAATCCATTCAGGGCTGGTGGCTTCCATTCCCTCCAAAATTACTGTCTTCATTTTGTATATACTTATACATGTACATGTTGTCTAGCCCTAATAAAATGAAACTTCCTTTAGAAACAGGAGATTATTTCTTTCTTTTTGTATTCCCAGTGCTTACTACAGTCACATAGTAGTATCAGAGATAGAATTTGAACCATCTCTGACTCCACATCTAAGCCACTTTCCAATGTATCAGGATGTCACTATCATTTTATAGGTGAAATGGCGAGTCCCTACTGAATGTTCAGTAAAATGATTGACTTGACTTGAATTAAGTCACCTAGTGCCTTCCAATATGAGTCCATATTCTCTGATATTGTAAATTTACAGAGCCTCAAAATTTAGAAGGGACCTCAAAGGCCATCTGGTTCAGCCCACATCATTCCTTCAATAGGATCCCAAACAATTATCCAACCTGAACTTCAAAACCTCCAGGAAAGAGGAACTCACTATGTCTGGAAGCAGCCCATTCCTCTGAAAGACAGCTCTAATTATGATGAAATTTTCTCCTACACAGAGCCTAAATATGATTCTGTAACTCCCACCTATTTCCCAAGTTCTTTCCTCTGGTATCAAGCAAGAAAAGTCAAATCCTTCTTCCATCTGATGGGACTGGCTCCTTTCTGCACAGAGGTGAATCCTTAGAACGTGGCAGGAGAGGTCCTGCTTCACTGTTCCCCAGGAACAAGGTTGCAAGGCCAGTGGCTAGAAACCTGCTCCCTTCCCAATGGTGTTCTCTCCCCAGTCACAGTTCATAATTTATATGGAATAGCATCCTGCCAGTTGTTCCAATGAACATTTCACATTTCTTTGTAACTCTCCAGCCAAAGCAAATAGTGAGCTGAATTGAAATTTACACTCAGAGTGTTTTGACTATCAGAGTATATAACCTGGGATTACACAGCCAAGAACAGTAATCTTCATGCATAATGTGAGCGGAGGGGATGGAGATGTGATTTATAACAGGCTAATAGCAGCCACAGTCATCACACAATAGACCAGGCACGATATTAGCTCTCTTAAGAAATTTTCTTTTATCCCAAACTACAAAATATCCCTCTCCTAATTAAAACTGGAGCCAAAAGGAAGGTTTTGGTTATTGGCTTACATTTCTAACGAGTACATGAACATTCAGAAAGTGTTTTCCCCATGATAGCAAAAAGGAACCCAGTGGAGGAACCAGATGAGGGGATTGCTTTTTTATTCAGGCATCTAATCATGACATGGGGTTTTCTCGACAAAAATAACTGGAGTGATTTGCCATTTCCTTCTCCATTTGGATTAAAGCAAACGAAGGTTAAGGGATTTGCCCAGGGCCACACAGCTAGTAAGTGAGGTCAGATTTGAACTCAGGTCTTCCTGACAGCATGCCCAGTCAATGCTCTATCACTGAGCCATGAGCACCATATGAGCATCGGTTAAAATAAATAGACAATGATTAGCCTGGAGAAGAATAGATTGAGGTAGAATGCAATAGATGACTTTAAGTATTTGAAGGGCTGCCATATGAAGGAGGGAATTAGCTAGGTCTCAGAGGGCAGAACCAGAAGCAAAGAGAGGACACTGCCAAAAAAGAAGACTTAGACTTGATATAGGGAAGAACTTACTGGCCAAGCTGCCCGAAAGTGGAATGACCTGCCTCAGAATTGAAAGAGTTTCTGACCTCATGAGAGGTATTTAAGAGGAGGTCAGATGAGTGTGTATTGGGAACATCAAGAGACAGCATGCACCATCCAGTTGTGGCAGTTAGGTGGTAGAATGAGAGAGTATTGAACTTTGAGTCAGGACATGAATTCAAATCCTACCTCAGAGACTTCTTCTCTCTGTGACAAGTCATTTAAACTCTCTCAGCCTCCATTTCTCCAACTACTAATGGAATTATTATAAGGCTCAGATAAGATCACATGTGGGAAGCATTCTGCAAAGCTTAAAGTATTGTATAAATGCTAGTTATCAATCCTCATCATCATCATCATCATGACTGGGTTTTGAGTCCAGAAGGACTGGGTCCAAATCCCATTTAAGAGACTCATTTGCTTGTGTGACTCTTGCCAAATTTTTCAAACTCCACTAACGTCAGTCCCCTCATCTATAATATGGAGATACATATGTAGTCTTTACTTCACAGGATTGTGACAAGTATACAAAAGTCAGTGATTATTGTTAGGGTCAGTCTGTTTCTGAGGTATCTTCTAACTCTGAGACTCTGTTAATCTAAGATAATGGGTCCCCTTTGGCAGTTCCTGAACCTCTTAGGAGCTGGAGCCAGTGGTCCAAGGGATTCAAGTTAAAGATTTTTTAATGATATCTTACAAAATAAATAATTGTAAAGAATATTATTAGTATATGAAATTATTCCAGAGATTCACAATATATTTTTTTGTATTGAAAGACGTTCATAAAAAGAATTTGAAGACTTGCTGAGCTAAGAGATTCTCAGGAAAGCTAAGAGCTTGATATGTGACTCCTCAGTTGTTTGTAAAATCACTAGGGTTTTCCTTGGAAATTTGGAACATAAAAACTCACATTTCTCTAGCACTTAAAGGGTTAGAGACTGACAGGTTCAATGCCCTTTGTCAACTTTCCCACACAAAGTAATAATGTACCAGTCTGTACCTAAAACAACCCCAATATGTTTTGAGTTTATCTCTCATTTGGAGCTTTCTATAGGAATGAATTCTCACACACAAAACACAGGCTGTGCCTTTCTTCAAATCAACAAACCCATTCTTGTGCTAAGATCTTTGGAAGAGAAGCAAAGAGGGCCTTAGAAGCCATCTCGTCCATCTCTACCAATATTTTTAGATTAAGAAGCTGAGGCTTAGGATGATAATGACCTGTCCAAGGTCAAGCAGCTAATAAGTGGCAGACTGGTGGTGCTCTCAGGAAGAACTGAATTGAAATCCTGTCAGATACTTATTAGCAACATGACTCTGGATAAGTCACTTTTGACTTGAGTCTGTCTCAGTTTCCTCATCTGTAAACTGGGGATAATAATAGTACCTACCTCCCAGGTTAATTGTGAGGGTAAAATGAGATAATATTCACAAAGAGCTTTGCAAACCTTAAAGCACTGTATTTAATAGCTATTATTATTATTAACTGGAAACAATATTTGAACCTAAGCCATGGAATCAGGGTTATGGGTGGAAAAACTTTAGATATCTTCATTTTATAGATGAAAAAACTGAGGCCATGAATGGGAATGACTAGTTCAAGATCATATGAGTAATAAAAGTCAAAGATGGGATTTGAACTCAGATCCTCTGACTCCAAATCTAACTCTCACCAACTCCTGCAGGGACTGGGAGTTGCAAAGAGGCAGATTACCACTCATCCAAGCTGCCTAAGTGGTGTTTTCTGAGGGTTTTATAGACAGGCATTCTTCTTACCTCACCCCACCCCTAAAAGTTGAGGTCTAGAAAGGTAGAGAGATCACAGAGTTATCACTGGAAGGAATCTTAGAGGTTATCTAGTCCAGCACCTTCATTTTACTGATGAAGAAACTGAGACAGACAGAAGTTGAGTGATTGTCCAAGGTCACACAGCTAGTAAAGGTCTAATGCAGAATTTGAATTCAAGTCTCTCTGATTCAAAGTCCAGCATTCTATCCACTATAGGTCAAGTCATAACTAGTAACTTACATGTGGACCACACAGAACATACACATCCAGGATATCTGACATGTTTTGGAAACTATTTCAGACACTATATAAGTTTCCCTTGTTTCCAGTCCCTACACCAACATGGAGGTGAATCTTCTTAATTTCTCTCTTGACTTCAATGCTGTCTCTCCATTCCATTTCCATGACAAGTCTTCTCCTTGGCTTAGGTCTCCATGACCCCAAAACAGCCACTGATCTTGACCCATCCATCCCTACAACCAGTTACTGGAATAATTTTTCATTCCTTAACAGGTTATATTTGGCCTTGTGGATTGCCAGCCTCCAACAATGAATTATTTCCCAGTACTGCCAACTGCAACTAAAGTGGTTGGACCTCCTCAGAATGAGTCATCAAGGTAAAACAGTGGCCAAAAAAAGCTAGTGTAATAATCTCAGATATCATAAAGAGAATAACTGCTTCCAGGAATAGAGATCACATTGGTCGGATCACATTTGGAGGATGGTATTAAGTGACACTCACATTTGGAGGAGGATGGTGATAAATCGGAAAGAGCCCAGAGCAAGAGATGAGGATAGTAAAGGGGCTTGTGTTGGTGCCTTACTCATACTTAATTGAAGGAACTGAGAATTGTTAGCCTAGAGAACAGAAGACTTGTGGGAGATATGACAGATGGCTCCAAGCATTTAAAGAGCTTTCACATGGAAGGATTAGACTCATTACGCTTGGCCCATAGGAGCAATAGGTAGACATAAAGAGGTGAATTTGGACTTGATGTAAGAAAAGTCTTTGTGGAACAAATAGCTTTTAAAAATAATGAGTTTACCCTTCTCTGAAGTTTTCATAGAATTATTATTGGATCATAGATTTAGATCTGTGAGGGACTTAAGAGACCATCAAGTCCAACCCTTTTGTTTACACTTAGGGAAACTGAGGCATAGAGAGGTTAAGTGACTTTCCAGGGTACCACAGCTAAGTTAGTGAAGGTCTAGGGGGACATTTTAACCAGATCTTCCTGATTCTATGTCCATGACACTATCCACTATACTACACTGCCATTCAAAGCAAAGGCTAGATGACTATTTGTTGGGTATATTATAGCAGAGGTTCCTTTCATGTACAGGTTGGACTAGATGACTTACAAGGTCCCTTCAGTTCCAAATGTTATGATCAATATAGTTAAATGGATAATTCAATCTCCATAAGGGCAGGGGCTAGTTCATTTAACTCTTTACATTCCTAGTACATAATATAGTGCCCTTCCCTAGGGATTGCTTAATAAAAGTTTGTTGAACTGAATCAGTCATAGGCTTAGAAACTTATTGGTCATCCAGCGTAAACACCCCATTTTACAGATGAGGAAACTGAGGTCCAAATGGGTGGAATGATTGCCTTACACAAGGTCACACAAGTAGCAAGTGCCACAATTCAACCCATATCCTTTGCCTCCAAATCCAGAGCCTTTCCATAAAACAGGTTTTAGCAAAAGAAATAGGCATTTGAAAATGACTAGATGAGAGACAGCCCCAGACAGGAAGAAAGAGCTCAAAAAGCAAAGCCTAGGAAGTGCTGCTGACTTCCTCACCTTCCCCATTGCCTTCAACCAACCCAACCCAGCCAGATGACTCTGCTGTGCCTTTAATTGGCTTCCCGGGTTTGTGTGCTGGTGTTTTGTTCCCTGGAACAGCTTCTCAGTAAATTAATGAACTTGTCAATTAAGGCATTTCAGTTAAACTGCCTAAATTAAATTCCATTTTTGGCAAAGGCTCTGAAAGCCGGGTGTGTTTCTTTGCCCAAATCTCATTGGCGACCTCCTTCACCCTCACCAGAGTCAATGTCTGGAAGGTTGAGCTTAGCCTCTCCTGCATTCTGCATCCTCCCTTCTCTGAGCTGAGGGAAAAGATTTGAGGCCAGCCAACATTTGGGGGAGTGGAAAGTCCCTTTCTAAAAATTTATGAGCCACAGCACCACATCCATTTCTGTGACACAGAATGAAACACACCATAAATTTTTCAAGTTTATTTAATTCAATTCATTGTGTTCCATTACAGCCTGCCTTGTCAGAATGCTCATGGAAACAGATCAGCTGTGGAAAGTTTCTCCTTCCCTCCTCCCTTTGCTTCCCAGCTCCCTTCCCCCCATCCAAACTCTCTGGAATAGCTCTGATGTGCCCCTGAGGTGCTTTGTGATAAAATGAGCACCCACCCCATCTCTTGGCAAACTCAGGCTACCCAAAGTTAGGAAACTAAGGACAACAATGATAATAGAAAGGAACAGAACCTGAAATTTCCTTGACATGTAGTATTCCTGGATAAGGAAACTCTCTCCCCTACTGTTGATTTCCTTTCAGTCCTGGGTTTCTGTGTTGGTGTTTTGTTCTCTGGCATCGTTTCTGTGGAAATTAATGAAGCTGCCAATTAATTAAGGAAATCCTTCCTAACAATGCAAGTCAATACCTTCTCTCCAACTTCTAGCCAAGAGTAAGAAACCTGCAGCATCAAGGCTGCATGTGACCCTCTAGGTCCTCAAGTGTGGCCCTTTGACAGAATCCAAACTTCACAGAAACAAGGGCCACACTTGAGGAAATAGAGGGCCCCATGTGTATTTGTTCTGTGAAGTCTGTATTTTGTCAAAGGGATGTACTTGAGGACCTAGAGGGCTGAGGTTGCAGGTTCCCCACCCCTCTATCTAGTCTAAGTGGGTTGCTTAGAGCCCTAAGAGTTAAGTGACTTTTCCAGTTTAGTCAGAGTTAGGACTACAACCTAGGACTTCCTACTGACATGCTAGTACTGGCAGAGGAGACCGCATTGGGGCAAAGGATTGAGAGTTACCATCTAGGTCAAGAAGGCCTATCCCACTCTGCCATAAGCTATGTGACCCTCAGCAAATCACCTTACCCTACCCTCAGGTAACTGTTTCATACTAAATTGCAGAATGGTAACTGATCTGCAGGACAGCTAGGTAGCACCATAGTGCATAGAGCTCTGGGCCTGGATTTAGAAAGATTCATCTTCCTGAGTTCAAATATGGCCTCAGACACTTACTAGTTGTGTGATGCTGGGAAAGTCACTTAAGATTGTTTGCCTCAGTTTCTTCCTCTGTAAAATGAGAAGGAAATGGCACACCATTCTAGTATCTTTGGCAAGAAAACCCAGATGGGGCCATGAAGAGCCAGATACAACTGAAAATGACTCAACAATAACTGATCTACCTTGATAGAATTTTTACTGGAAGTTCCCTACATAAATTCAATTCAAGATCTGGGCATGACAGACAGATGATAGATAGATGATGGACAGATGGATATGCAGATAGATAAGGAAGTGAATGAATGAATCAGCAAATGAATAATAGCTAGGTATTCGTCATCATTATTAACAGAGAGATCACCATGGAGTCAGGAAAGTCTGGGCTCAAGTTTTGCCTCTGATGCATACTGGCTATGATCCTATCTTCATACTATTTCATATAATATTCTATAAGTCATAGAAGAGGTGCCAATCCATATCAGTGAAGGAAGGTTCTACTCTGGCATTTTCCCACTCTGATGAAATTATAAGTCAAGACCAAAAGAACAATAATTATGACTAAAATATATAGTGCTTTAAGGTGGGCAGTGTGCTTGATGCATCTGATGGATCTTCACAATAGCCTTGTAAAGTAAGTATAACTAGCCTCAGATGTGAACCCATTTTACAAGTGAGGAAACTGAGGCTCATTTCACTCTTCTACAAAATAAGAGAATGGGACTAGATGACATCTAATATCTCTTTCAGCTCTAAATCTATATTCAGGAAACACAGAGAAACTGTTTCATTTCTTTAAAAATGATAACTGACATTTTTATGGCACTTTAAAATTTGCAGAGCACTTTACATGGATTGTCTCATTTGATCCTTATAGGCTTTGGAGTTTTTTTGGTCCAGACCTGTGAATTCATCATATAGGGGACTCTCCAGTGAGGTACCTACTACTACCAATGAAAATCCTGCTTTGCTCTGCAACCTGAGTCTTTGAGGTACCTCAGGAACAAAGAGATTAAATGACTTTCTCTGTGTCACCCAATCACTGAGTCACAAGTCAGAAGCAACACTTGATTCTAGATCATTCTGCCTCCAATGCCGGTTCTCTATTCTCTGTAACTGTAACTCTCACAGTTAAAATATCAGCATCATTTTACAAATTGGGAAATGGTGGCACAGAGTAATTAAAATTAAAGTTTAATTAACTAAAAATTACCCATGGACCCAAATCCAATAATCATCAGAGGTAAGATCTGAACCCAGACCTCCCTTACTCTAAGACCAGTGCTCTATCCACTATAATACACTGTTTCCTTTATTAAACAATAATTTCCTAAGGAGGACTAGTTTGTGAGGAGGAGTTCTGGTCAGAACCATGGACAGTGCTTGGTTTGTCTGGGACTGATAATCCTCCCACAAGCTGAAGACTTCTCCCCATCCTCCAGGCAATGGCAGCTGGGGCACCGGCAGTCCCTGGAAACAGTCTGACATGTGCCAGTCGGTAAGCCATCCTTCCCAGAAAGTGAACAAATTAAACTTGACCTTCCCAATTTCACAGTTTATTTGTAGCTCCAGCCAACCTGCAGATTTTATGGGGCACTCAGCTGCAACTGGTGATTCATCTATATCCTCAGGGGAAATATACCTTCCTTTAACTGAAACAAAAGGATTAAACAGGCAATGGTTCCCTCCTCATGGAACACTGGTCCCACAACTTGGGACACGGACAGCTCCCTACCTGCAGTTCAGCACAGCTTGGACGAGGAAACAATATCATTTCAGGAGTCTACAAAGGGTACTGACTATGCTTCTGCTTAAAGGGTCTTTCCTCTGTACTCATTCACAGTATAGCTTATCCTCCATTAAACAGTAAGGGAAGAAAGACAGGAGGAAAGCTCTGTGAACGGTTCAGAAGAGAGATGTCAGTGTGAGCCAGGATGGTCGAGGAAGCCTTCCTGGAGGAGGTGAGGTGAATTGGATCTGAATAATGACTGCTGAACCAACTATTTCCCATTCCTGGAATGCACTCATTCCTTACCTTCACCCAGAGAAGTCCTCTTTTCCTTTAAGATGCAGCTCAAGCACTATCTTCTGTATTAAGCCTGTTTTGAATCCCACCACTAGTGTCTTTCCTGCCAAACTACCTTACATATAACTGCTTTGTATTTAGTCACTTAATAATAATACTGTTACTGTTGTTCAGTCCTGTCTGACTCTGTGACCGCATTTGGGATTTTCTTGGCAAAGATACTGGAGTGTTTTGCCATGTCCTTCTCCAGTTTATTCTACATATGAGGAAACTGAGGCAAACAGGGTTAAGTGATTTGTCCAGGGTCACATAACTAGTAAGTGTCTGAGGTCAGGTTTGAACTCACAAAGATGAACTTTCTTGACTTCAGGCCAACATTCTATCCACTATGCCACTTAGCTCCCCATGATAATAGTGATACTAACAATAATAGCTAGCACTTATGTCATGCTTTAAGATTTGTAAAGAACTATTACAGATATTATCTTATCCAACAGCCCTGGAAAATAGGTACTATTATAATCTCCACTTTACAGATGAGGAAACTGAGACAGACAGAGTTTAAGTGACCTGCTCTTTGCCACATAGCTAACAAATGTCTGAAGCTAGATTTTGAGCTCATGTCCTCCTGACTCCAACCTCAGTGTTCTCTATTCACTGTACCACCTAAATTGGCCTAATAAAATGTCTGGCACACAGTGGGTACTTAATGGAGATTCATTGATCGATTTAAAAACTATAACAGCTGACATTTATAATGATTTATATACATTATTTCATTTGAGCCTCACAAGAATTACTTTTATCTCCATGAGAGGAAACTGGAGGTCAAAGAGGTTAGTGACTTGTATAGGATCACGCAGCTAGTAAATATCTGAGAATTTCCTGATGCCAAGAACAGCATTCTATATACACTAGGCTGTGCGTGTTCATCCCTCATTGCTGAAGAAGACTATGCCATCAGAGAAATAATGACATGACTTATACTTGACTTTGTTTTGAGTGAGGGAGGGCTGTGCAGGTCACCAGCCTCACTTCTCCTCCAAAGCCATCTGAATTCAGTGACCAGATATTCATCAGGATGACTGGAGATGACCCAGGATGAGGCAATTAGGGTTAAGTGACTTGTCCAAGGTCATGCAGCTAGTGAGTGTCAAGTATCTGAGGTAAGATTTGAACTCAGGTCCCCCTGACTCTTGCACTGGTGCCCTATCCACTGCATCACCTAGCTGCCCCTTAAGAAAGTGAGGTATCTTGTTAAGTCATGTTCAACTCTTTGTAACCCATTACTTATTTTCTTGACAGAGATGCAGGAATGGTTTGCCATTTCCTTTTCCAGCCCATTTTATAGATGAGGAAACTGACACAAACAGGGTAAAGTGATTGGTCCAGGATCACACAGAGCTAGTAAGGGTTTGAGGCCAGAAATGAACTGAAGTTTTCCTGACTCCAAGTCTAGGAAGTAGATGGAGATCCACTTACAACTACGCTAGGCTGTACACTGTAGAGAATCACTGTTTGTTGTAGTAAGGAAGAATCACTCAGTCAACAAGAATTTATTAAGTAGTGTGTACACTGTGAAAAACTAGGGAAACACATGCAAGCTATAAGAAGACGATGTCTGCCCTCAGGGAGTTTATGTACCAAGGCAATGCATTAAAAGAGAACTGAAAAGCTTGGACAAGGGAAGGGGTTGGTGACTAAGTCCAGATAATGAGGCTTGGCTGGTTCAAGTCTTTACCCCAAATTGAAGTTCAAGGACAATCTTGCCAACAGGCAAATTTCCAGTAGTCAGCTGAGGTATAGGTGCTAAGTCCGGAGAATGAGTAAGGAGTGGCCTGTTATGTTCCCCAAAATGGAGATTCCAGGAAGAACTCCCCAATGGGATAAGGGACCAGAAGGAATGGAGTTGGGAGATACAATCACAGTTGAGATACTATGAGGTCCACAGGAGACAAAAACCTAACAAAGTATCAATTCTGACCTCAAATGTCTCCATAGAAATGCCCAAAGATTAGAGGTCCTGAAGCAAGGAGGCAAATTTGACCTCAAGGGTGTCACTGAGACTTGGTGGGATAAAACCTGTGACTATACTATGGCTCTGGAATATAGCTTTATGCCAGGGATGGGGATTCAGTCAAAGGGCAGCACTTGAGGACCTAGAGGGTCACGTGTGGCCTTGAAGCCACAGGTTCCCCACCCCTGCTTTATTCATGTGAAACAAGATAGAGAAAAGGGGGAGAGAAGAGAATGATCACCATCCATCAAGGAGGTATACATACTCATATGAGCAAATGCAAGAAACAAAGGCAGAAAGCAAAACAGAGAATAATTGGGTAAAGATCAGTGGAGGGAGAAACAAAACTGAATTTGGCACTGGAGTACACTACAGACTAAATGAGCTGAAAGAGAAAAGAGATTGGGAATCTGGGAAACAGATCATAAGCCTGGCACAAAAATGTCATACAGAAATGATGGAGGATTTAAATTGTCTAGACATATGCTGGAGCTCTCCCTCTACCAAAAGCAGGGTCAAGTCAACAAGTCAATTCAGCAAGCATTGATTAAGTGCCTACTCTATGTCAAATACCGGTATTTGGGGATAAAAAGAAAAGTGTAAACAAACTCTGGTCTTAAGGAGCTCATGGTGTAATTAATTAGTATACAAATAAGATATATAAAGGGTAAATTGGAGATGATTCCAAAGGGAGGCACTAAGATTAAGGAAGACAGAGAAAGATTTATTAAAGAACATGGGATTTTGAAACAAGCCAAGGGAAGTCCGAAGGTAGAGTTGAGAAGGGAGAGAGTTTCAGGCATGTAGGACAACCAGTGAAAATGTCCAGAGTTAGGAGATAGAGGATCTCTTGTAGGATACAGTAAGGAAGCCAGTGTCACTGGATTGAAAAGTATGTTTCCCAGAACACTGAGAGATTAAGTGATTTGCCCAGAGAAACACAAAACACAGTCAGGATGTGTTGGAGGTGGGATTTGAACCCAGATCCTTCTTGCTTTGAGTCTGGCTCTCTATCCACCATGCGTTGCTACTTCCAGAAGGGCAGGTTAGCCAGAGAAGGGGAAGCACTGGTATTATTTCCTGTTATTTATATTGCTTTGTTGTTTAGGTAAACGCTAGTGTGTTCTCTGGCTGGTCTGGAAATATTAAGATTGGCAGAGATTTGCAAACTATGGTTTGGAATAGATTCTAACCCAAAGTATATCCAGAATTTGGAATCATCTTCAGAGGACCTATAACTGAGAATGGGCAGCTAATTGGTACAGTGGATAGAGTACTAGGTCTAAAATCAAGAAGACTCATTTCTAGAATTCAAATCTGACCTCTCAGACACTAGCTATGTGACCCTCGGCAAGTCACTTGACCTTCTTTGCCTCAGTTTCCTCATCTGTAAAATAAAGTGGAGAAGAAAAATAGTAAACCACTCCAGTATCTTTGCCAAGAAAACCCCAAACAGGATCATAAAGAGTCAGACACATCAGAAATGACTGAACAAGAAAATAGCTGGGAAGAACTCAGATCCATGTTGTATCTCTTCAACACAATATGAACTTCATGATGGCAATCAATCAGTAAACCTTTAAAGGGAAGACAGTGACTTTTGTCTTTGTATGCCCAGCAGCTAGCTCAATACCTTGCACACAATAGATAATAAATGCTTGTGAGATCAAATGATATTTTCAGAAGTTCTAGTAAAAATAATAATAAGCCACACTTACATAGCACTTTGAGATTTGCCTTTCCTCCCAATGACAGCAAGAAGAAGATAGGGCAATGGTGATTGTTAAAAGAGGAGGGAACTGAGGCTATAAGCAATTAAGCAGATCAGCCAGGATCACACAGCTACTAGGTGTCTGGAGGACAAATGTGTGTGACTGACAGATGGTAGAGACAGTAGGGAAAAAAATTCCATTTTCTTTCCTATCATCTGAACTATCCCAGCCTGATTGTCTGACAGAGAAAAAGCACTTTTGAATGACCCAAGTTCCCCTCTTTTCGGTGAGATCCCTTGGAGGCAATGACAACAGAAATACTCAAGGTTCTAAAAGGAGAGGAGATGGGCTTTGTTGAATGTACCATCCTCTCTGGGAGAGCTGTGCTGACTAAACCAACAGTAGTTAATTTATCCTCTTGGATCACTGCTTTAGATAAATACCAATGACCTACTCTCTTTCTCTGGTCAGGGTTTACAAAATGTTGCAGGGGAATTGTATGTGATCTCCAGAAACAGTTCATGAAGGCACAGGATTAAGTGAATTCTCTTTGACAAATATTAGACAATATATTAAACAGATATTATATTCCAGGCATTGTGCAAGGTAATAGGAATTGAAAAACATAGGGATTGTCTCTGTTCTTAAAGAGTTTGTCTTCTCCTGGTGGTGACTGTGATATCAGAGTTGGGAAACCAATCAGATCCACTTGAGTTGGATTCCACTCTCCCAGTAAACACCTGATCTGCCCTGATCCCAAAACTAAGAGAGATTCATGATGTAAAGATGTTTCCTGGGGGTCAAACAAGAAGTTTTGAAGTATGACAATGCAATTTCTCACCAAATCATAATGGCCTATCTCCTCATGAGAAGGCCAATACACCATCTTGCCTAAAGCTCCTCGGTGACCATAATGTTCACTTTCCCAGTCAATACTGTTTTAGAGGTGTCCATCTTAGCCTCAGTTGGGGGAGTCATCAGCCTACCCTATTGCACAGATTTCTTAGCCACCATATCACAGTTGACTTATGCTGAGGCTGCAGTCCACTAAGACCAGCAGATCTATATCACATTAAAACCCATCTCCCTGGACCAATCTTGTATTTGTGCTGTTGATTTATTTTGTCATAAGTAAAGAGCTTACCTTTATCCTTACTAAATTTCTTTTTATTGGATTTAGCCTATCACTACGTAGACTATAGTCTGATGAATTGTTGGGTTGCAGCAAATCACAAAGACCACTGATTAAAGGCATGGAGGAGGTGAGATCTGCATTGGTGGATGGAGAAAACATAGCAATGAAATCACATATCCTAAAAGTATTTAAAGTAAGTACATTTGGATTATTGTTACAGTCTGCTGAATTATTTGGAAATCCAAATTCTATTGTTGAGCATAGCAGCAATCCTCATTCATTTTCATGTCATCCACAAAGCTGATAAGGCCACCTCTGGCTTCATTCAAGTCAGTTATTAAATTTCATTCAGTCTGGCAGCATGTCACTTGAGACTTCAATTTAGGTTGATGTTGATTAGCACCAGCCTAGGTTTCATTTTAACTTGATACAAGTCAGCATCAATATTCTATTATGTAGCCTTCATCCAGTGGGCAGCTGGGTGATGCAGTGGGTAGAGCACCAGCCTGGAGTCTGAAAGACTCATCTCCCTGAGTTCAAATCTGCTCTCAGATACTTACTGGCTGTATGAGCCTGGGAAAGTCACTTAACTCTGTTTGCATCAGTTTTCTCATCTCCAAAATGAGCTGGAGAAGGAAATAGCAAGCTACTCCAGTATCTTTCCCAAATGGGATCACAAAGAGTGGAACACAACTGAAGTGACTGAATGATTACAAGAAGAAGCCCACATTTCCCTATATTATCTGCAAGATGTTTTAGATACTTAGCTGAATCCCAGATAAACTAAACTAGATCTATTACATTTGCTTGATCTACTAGCCTAGTAACCATATTGCTCTGACTGAGGCCAATCCCTGAAGTCCCAAATAGAAACGGATTGTGGAGGCAATATGGTACAGTGAGGAGAAAATAAACTGGAGTAAGAAAAAAGAATTTCTGGATCCTAGCCTTGGTTTTATTACTAACAAGCTATGTGATTTTTTTTCTTAACAAATCACAGACTCTCCCAAATCACAGTTTGTTCATCTGTAAAATGGGCATAAAGATGTCTGTGGAATATTTAATAAATGTATTCAACAGCCTCATAGGACAGAACGGATGATGTATATAATGTATTTTGTAAACCTTTGGGTATTATCTATGTCAGTTAATATTCCTATTATAATTATGCAGAAATAGAATGTCAATTTCTTGGAGACAATGATGGTTTTTGTCTTTGTGTCCCTAGTACTCGGCACAATACCATGCAAGTCAACAAGCATTTATTAAGTACTTACTGTGTGCTAATACAGTGTCTGTTATGTGCTAGCACAGTGTTAAGTGTACACACTGGAAATACAAAAGAGTAAGACAGAAACAGGCTCTGGGCTCAAAGAGCTCACATGGTAATGGGAGAGACAAATATGAGTACAAACAAGATATACAAATATAGATATAAGGTCAGTTGGGGGGGGGGCAGTAATCTCAGTAAGAAGGCATTAACATTAAAGATACCTAGAAATGCCAGATTGTGAAAGGCTTTAAAAAGTCAAACAGAGGATTTTATATTTGATTCTGTAGATAACATGGTGCCATTGGCATTTATTGAGTAGGGGTGGGAGAGTGATATGGTGAGACCTGCGCTGTCAGAAAATCATCTTGATAGCAGAACTGAGAAAAGGCTGGTAGCAGAGATACCAGCCAGCAAACTATTTCAATAATCCAGGCATAAGGTGATGAGAGCCTGTACCAAGGTGGTGCTGGTGTTAGAGTAGAGAAGAGAGATGATATGAGGAATATTTTAAAGGTAGAATCAATAGAATTTGGCATCAAATTAGCTATGGTGGGTGAGAGAGAGTGAAGAGTCGAAGATGACCTCAGGTTGCAAACCTAGGTGACTCAGAGTATGGTGTCACTCTTGGGGAAAATAGGGAAGTTCACAAGAGGAGGGTTTTGGAGAGAAAGAAAGTAGAACAAAGAATGTGCTTTAGAAATGTTTATTGAATAGGATTAGAGAAGTGGACAGAGTGCTGGTCTTGGAGTGATAAAGATTTGGATTCAAATCCATCTTCTAAAACAAGCTGTATGACCCCTGACAAGTTACTCTGAGCCTCTGGCATCTCTCCAAAACTACAAGCTATAGATGTGTCTCTGTTAAGAGACCTAAATAATTGCAGGTCAAAGACCTGTATCTTTAAATGCTCAATTCAGACTTCCATCTTTTAGAATTACTTTTTTTTCTTTAAAATTCTATTCAAGTGCCACCTTCCATTTGAAGCCCTTCCTGCTACTAGTGTCTTGCCACCCAAAATTTACTTATACTTCTATTGTGTATCTTCTATCCATAGTTATATATGTATAGCATGGCTTTTCCCAATAGAATTTAAATTCCTTAAAAGCAGGACTATTTTCTTTTTGTTTCTATATCCCCATTCCATAGCACAGTGTCTAGCATATAGATGGTTCTTAATAAATGTTTGTGGATTAATTAATATGTTAGTAAGTTTTCAGTACCTAGGACAGAGCCCTTGTCTGACAGCATGGAAGATCCATACTGAGATTTAGAGCATCTATCAAATCCAACACCCTAATTTTGCAAATGAGTAAACTGAAATCCAGAGGAAGGGAAGTGATTCACCAAAGATTACATAAGTAGCAGAGCTAAAATTCTAATCTAGACCCTTTCACTATATATCTGACCCTTTTTCCACTGTGTCACAATATTCTTCTTGGAAAGTGAGAGACCCTACATCTTAAAAACAAAGTGGCTTTGGTGAGGAATCATCCCTTGTGCTCTATGATCAGAGATCAGTGTGAAATATGAGACTTACTGACTATCTAAGAAACCTTGAGAAGGTCAAATCTGGGAGAGGAGAAATTCATTTGTTTCAGTATATTCTTTAAGTCATCTGCTATCTATATTCTACAAGAGTAATAGTCAGAAGGGATGAAAGTGCTCCTTGGATAAAATACCAATTTCATCTTGCCCTGTTGACATTATTTTACCCAGTTTGGGCAGTGAAAAGTATTGATTTCCCATAGCATCATGGCTAAGAAGCCGGGCACATTAAACCCATCTTGCTCTATACTTAATAATATTGTTCTTAGTGACTTCTTTTAAAATGATGCCTGGCTGAAAACATTCCCTAAACTCATTGGCCTTAGCATTATTTTGTTAAGCTGTCCTGATCTGCTTCTAATTAGGGGGGCTAATGCAGAACAATTCCTGACCGTTCCTGCAAACAAGAACTCCTCGGAGCTTCACAGAGGGTAGTCACTGGAGGCAGGCCTTCTACTCTTCCTGTGGCTAATTCTCAGAGCTTGCTAATCTGTCCTAACTCATTGTCCTGAGCTGTGACTCAGTCACCAGGAGATGGGAAATAATGCATACTTGGAATGGAAACGTTCCAGCGAACACATCCAAGAACAGTTAAGATCATTATTTCAGACTGTCTACTGAAACGAAGTCAAAGAGAAAAACTCTGGAGGTGGAAGCAGCAGAGGAGGAAGAGGAGGAGGAGGCATAATTATAAAGAGTCTGGAAAACTTGGGTTTTTTTGTTAGTTCTGTCTTCATTTCATTCTTATGCAATTGCCAGTACTGTGACACATAGTTTCTGGGACTCGGGGAAGATTCTGGAAGAAAAGAATTTTCCTTTTGAAGAAATTAGCCTAGGTCCTAATTGGCCCTTTGGGGGCATATATCACAATCCTCTTTTGCTGCCTTATGTCATCTGTGTCCCTGTGTCATTTGGGAGCCTCTGAGAAGTATCCATTAGTTGATAAATGGAGCTGGGGTTGATAGCTTCATCTGTGTTTTGCTGCTGTTTGGAGATTCAAAACTGGTTTCAGCTTCCTTGAACTAAGAATTCCTTAAGATCACAGTTCAGGAAGTGAGAAAGAATTTTAGAAACCAACTACACCAAATCTCTCATTTTTAACAAAACAAGAAAACTGAGGCCCAGCAAAGCATAGCTATCTGCCCAAGGTCACACAAGTAATAAGCATAGAAGACAGAATTTGAGCCCAGGTCTTCTGAATTCTTTTCCCTTGTTCAGTGTTCTTAAATCTCACTTCTTCTACATGTCATTGTTATTTGGAGTGTTAGGAAATTAACTCATATCAATATGGTAGGTTTATCAAGCCAGATCACTATGATTCTAAACAATGTCTTATCCCTAATAGGATCATAATGTCATAGATACAGAGTTGGAAGAGACATTGGAGGTCATCTGGACCCACCTTCCGTGTTGTAGGTTTTGAGATTGGGTGATTTGCCCACACTCACATGAATACTGAAAGGCAGTACTGGGAATTGAGCCCAGGTCTAACATTTGTTGATTTTTTGCAATTTATATAACTCAGTTGTTGACTATGTGTGTCTGTGTGTATTTAAATCTAGTTTCTCAGGGGTATCAGCTTATCTGTATAAATATTATGTCCCCTAGAATAAGGGTCCTTAACCTAAGTACCATAAAACTTAATTGTTGTTTTTTTAAAGTAACTATTTCAATATATTTGGTCTTCTTCAAAGCTGAAACCAGCTTTGAATCGTCAAATAGCAAAAAAACAGAAAATGTGTTTTTGTGCATTTAAAACAGTTTTCTGAGAAGGGCTCATAGGCTTCTCCAGACTGCCAAAGGGTCCAGGACACAAAAAAGGTTGAAACATAAACTGTAGAGCATAAATTCCTCAAGGGGTTATCTGTGGTTCATAGCTGCTGCTGCTCTGCTGCTTTTGAAGCTCTAGCACCTGAGGAGGTATGCAGGGAGGATTAGCACATCTGGTGTGAGGGCTCACAGTGCCCTTTTCAGGGATGTGCATCCACCTTTGGTGTCCATCTTACACCCATCTCTCACCTGTGGCTCCAAGAAGCTATAGCACACAGCACTCCAATAGATCATCTTGCCAGACTAACTAAACCAGGTTAAGGGTGATCAAGAGGCCTCAGATCTATCAGTGAGTTAAGAGAATGTCTACCCCAAGCATAGGAAGATTTTCTCTGGTGGAATGGGTGGATGAGAACAATTTGTTCCAGTGGCAATGAAGGTTAGTGTTTGGAACAACTAAAGATTGATCAGGCATTGAAGATACCAAAGTCATCCACTGCATCCCAGCCCATCACCAGTCATCTTGACTTCTGAGTTGCTACTGGACTTCTATGACTATGGAAGAAAGAGTGAGGCTAAGAACTTGGTTCAATTCTGCCTTATTTAAATCCAATTCACTCATGAGTCAAGACAGCATTCTATGATGTCACTGATTCTCTTCAAAAACAAAGCATAAGCAACAGCACCTGAAGAGGGGAATAAGCCCTAGACTTCCCTTTCTGGGTCCAGTCCTTTTCCATACCACATCTCAAAACCTTCAATGCATACATCCAGGAAAAGATGGGCAGACATCCTCAGACCGGACAGACCAAGAAGAAGAATTTTCATGCAAGATGGTCCCCCTCTTCCCTTTGAGGTCTATCCTAAATTTGAAAAAGCTTTTAATGAACCTGATCTTTGCCTCCTGCATGCCAACAAAATCTCTAGTGGGATTTCACCTGGAGCCTGGTTCAGTGTGTTTTGCTGTAAAGAAACAATAAAAGCTTGAAAAATCATTCTGGGCAATTTTTTTAAAAACCACATCTCCCTCTTACAGGTTTTCAATCTTGTGACATTTCAGAAACTTGCGGGCAGCCTGCTATATCTTGAAGAGAAAGGCACTGTGTTCCAAGCAGCCACCTCCTTGGTCTGAGATGTCTTTCCCATTGAGCCAAGCAGGGATACTTAATTACTAGCTTTTGAGGCTTTGAAGAGACACCATCTGACCTATGCATATTTGATGGGGAGGGTCCAGCAACCCTGAGCCTCTCACAGCTCTGGCTGTGACACAGCTGAGACCACTGGCCACTTCCTTTCAGCTGCTCACATTCTTTCTTTTATGTGATGAATAATTCATCTTGCCAGTCCCCTGCAGAATGCTAAATGAAAGCCTCCTTACAGTTTGAGGGGATTTTGTTTTTCTTGATTCATTCACTTCTTTATTTGGTCAAGAAATTTATCCACTTAGCTAACCAGATGGCACAATGGATAGAGCACTAAAATTGGGCAGATGAAGACCCGGGTTCAAATCCTGCCTCAGATGCTTACTTCCTGTTGGCCAGACTGACTGTCCCCCAGGCCTAGGATTCTCTCCATCCTCATCTGTCTCCCAGCTAAGTCCTACCTTCTACAGGAAGCCTTTCTCAAGTTTCCTTAATTGTAGTGCTTTTCCAAAGATTATCCCAACTCTGTGTGTGTGTTTATGTCTTTTACCTAAATGTTTGCTGGTCATTGGTTGTCTGCCTCATTCTAAGACTCTTAAGAACAGAGAAAACTGGTTTATTTGTGCTTTTCCCTTTATCTCCAGTGCTTATGGCAATGCCAGAGATACTATAGTGGTTTGCCATTTCCTTCTCCAGCTCATTTTACAGATGAGGAAAATGAGGCAAACAGGGTTAAATAATTTGCCCAGAGCTACTAAGTATCTCAGCCCAGAACTGAATTCAGGTCTTCCTAACTCCAGACCCAGCACTTTATCTACTGAGCCACCTGGCTGCCTCCTAATAATGATAATAACTGGCAGTTATATAGTACTTAAAAGTTTGCAAAATATTTTACAAATACAATCTTGTTCTGTCCTCACAATAAATCTGGGAGATAGGTGTGCTGTTATTATCCCCATTTTACAGCTGAGGAAACTAAAGCAGACTGAGGTTGTGACTTGCCCAGGTTCACATGGCCAGTAAGCATCTGAGGTCATATTTGAATTCAAGTCTTCCTAACTCCAGGTCCTGCTCTCTATCCACTGTACCACCTCATAGAAACATAACAACTGTTTGTTGACTACCTGACTGACTGAATCCCAAGTCCATTGTATTCCAGAAAAGAATACATAAATGAATGAGTAAAAAAGCATTTATTAAGTACTTACTATAGTCCAAGCACTATACTAAGCAGCTGAGGATGTGAATAAAAGTGCAAAGAGTCTCCACCCTCAAAAGAGTTTATATTTGGAAAGATAATACATATAAGGGAATGGTAGTCAACAAAGGACACTTTATTCAAGAAAGCTAGGGGCATCAGGATGGTGAGATGTATCTTAGGGAAGTAGCCTGAGACATCCCCTCCAGAAACAATACAAGAGTTAATCTGATCATTGTTCCACTGGAGAGAGGAAGAGGATTTGGCAGTAATGTTACTGGCAAGGCTATTGAGAAGCTGGCAGAGAAAGTAGGGAATAAAGCCTGGCTGAGTCATACCTAAAATAGAAGGCCAGATGAGGCAATAAGCAATCAGGAAAGTGGGGACCCAGAGATGAAAAGGTTAAAACCTATAGAGCATTGTCTCTGGTCCAGGAGACAAGGTGACTGGTGAGACTGGTGAGAATGTGATCAAGGAGTGATCCTCTATCTCAACTCATTCTTGTTCACAAGCCCCAATCTCCACACAATCTTCCCTAAACAAAATAGAATAAATCATATGATATCGTAGTAAAGGAAAAAGGGATGCAAGGTAAGTAGCAAAGACTGAGATCAAGCAATGAGCATCTTCACCTCCTATTTTCAAAATCTACTTTCTGATCCTCCAGAGAATGGAATGGAGAAAATGAGATCCAAATCTTCAATGCAGTGGGAGAAGGATATGAGCAGTTTCACTCACACATTGGTCTGTTAAAGAAGTTAGTGACTGTAGCAGCAAAGAATGGGAAACAAATGAAAAGTCTATTTATTGGGTAATGGCTAACGAAATTGAGGTATGTAAATGTAATGGAGTATTACTACCCTAAAAGAAACAACACAGATGAAGAATTTAAAGAGGCATGGAGAGACTATTTTTTTCTCTTTCTTCTTTTTTCTTTGTTACAAGGTATGGTTCTCTGGGTAGGGGAGGAGGAGGTGTTATATTAAGTCAAAATTAAAAGCATATATTAATTGCTTGCCATGTGCTGGATACAGTGGTAAGTGCTGAGTATACAAATACAAGCAAAAAGAAAGACAGTCCTGTCTTCAAAGAACTTATATTTTAACGGGAGAAGGCAACACATGATGGGGGGGACTGAAAAGGGAGGATAGGGAGGTGTCCTCTTGGGGGGAATGATAAAAAAAAGCAGACATAGTGAACCAGGAGTGGAACATGAAAGAGTGAACATAGCTGGCTTAGGCACTTTCCTTAAAATGAAGGAAATGGGAGAAACTAACCAAAAAGAAAAGGAAATGGGTCTATGGGGTCAGCATGATCTTCCAGGGTGAGAAAGCTACTGATAAAGATATCAATAAGAACATTTTTAGCAGAGGTTAGGACCCATAAGTGACTCCACTGGATCTTTTCCTCTTTCTTATCTCTACTGCTCATGCTCACTTCACACAGCGCTAAAAGTTAGGGACAACTCATGGCAAGATGAAACATTATAAGAAGCCTTGTTGATTACTCCATCTTGGCACTTGGGGGAGGAAAAATTTCTCCTGCCACTGCTTTTATAAGAGAACCATAGAATCTACATGCTCTACACCCAGCTCCATTTTCCTGTTTTTATCTGTCTCTCTTTGTCTTTGTATGTCTGTTTCTCTATCTCTTCTGTCTCTGCCTTCATCTCTATTTCTCTCCTCTCTCTATCTATCTTTGTCTCTCTATCTGTATCTATCTGTCTGTCTGCCTCTATGTGTGTGTTCCCAAAGTCCTCTTAGATATTCACATGATAGAAAGAGATAAGTTCTAACTGAAGGTATGGAGGAGAAATTAATCAAGAAAGGCTTTCTTCAAGAAAATGACACCGAAGACTAGGTCTTAAAGGACAGATAAGATTTTAGTAGGAAGAGCTGATTGGAAGGTGAGACAATGAGCATCATTTTCTATTTACACATAGGGAGTACTCTAAACAAATGCTCAGCTTTGAAATGGCTCAGAATTGGGGAAGTTCAGTATGTTTAGGGATCAGTGAATTGTCCAGGTGGACAACATTCATTAAGGAAAGTGATGTAAAGCCAAAGGTAAGTGGAAAGACAGTTTGAGGTAGGGGAGGGACCTTGAATTCCAGGATGTTCAGTTTAAATTTGAGTCACTTGACAAGATTTTTGAGCAACAGAGTGATATACTTGAAGGCAATTGATAAGCGGCATTTTGCAAAGTGGATGGGAGAGAGAGAATGAAAGGAGGAAGATCAATTAAGAGATTATTACAAGTCTTTGTGATCAGCAATATGTTCCTACACAATAAAGACCAGTAGCAATAACAATGGAAAGGCGTCAAGATTTGAAAAATATTGGAAAGGTAAAATGTTCAGTATTTGGTTATTAAATGGGAATGAGGGAGGAAGGAAGAAGAAGTAAGAGTCAGAAATTATTCCTAGGTTTTAAGCCTGAGTAACTGGGAGAATAAATCAACCAGCAAGCAGTTATTAAGGACTGGCTACATATTAGGCACCATAAGAATAATAGTTAATAAATAAAGGGAATGGAAATAAAATTAATAAAATAGAAAAATAGAATAAAATAGAGAAGGCAGGAGAGGATACTCTGGGGAAATGATCAAAGCATTTAAAGCTAGAAGAGACTTTAGAGATCATCTTTTACAACCCGCCATTTTACAGAAATGAAAACTGAGCCTCCCTAGGTCACCCAGATGGTTAATAACAGCCAGCATTCAAACTTGAGTCGTCTGTTCCAAACCCAATGTGCTTTTCCCTATACCAAACAGTTTTAGATATGTCAAAAATAAGGTTCTAGGAAGACATACAGGTTGAAATATCCATCAGTCCTCCAAAAATGAAGAGGTAAAGTTGGGAAGAAAGGTCAGGTCTGGTGCCAAATATCAGGACACATATGCGTAGAGGTGACTGGAGTCATGAAAATAGATTAGATGACAAAGTGAAAGAGTAAAATTAAACATCTGCTCATATTTTCATAGATGACAATGGTGCTATAGGGAATAGAGGTAGTTTTAAAGATTTGTACTTTAACTCAAAAACTGAAGGTCACAAGTACAATTTGGGAGACTCAGAGCTAGCTTTGGGAGTTTTAGTGGATTTTAAATACAATGTGAGACAACAAAGCAAAAATGTAGCCAGAAAAGCTAATACAAATATGAGACTAAATTAAAAGAGGCATGGTATTGACCTGAATACTTAAGAACATGCAATAAAAAAAATTGGAAGAGAAGCAAATCAGGAATCTTTCACAGCTATGGCTACGAGATGAATTCTTAACCAAACCAGAGATAAAATCAATTACAAAATAAAATATATAATTTCGGTTTCATGAAGTGGAAAAGCTATTGTGTAGACAAAATTAATATGAATATAACACAAGAAGTCTAATGGGGGAGAGGGGAATCTTAGTATCAGATATCTATGATAAGGGTCTGACATCCAAGATAGGTAGAGAACTAACAGGAATATATGAGACCAAAGCCATTCCCCTGCAGAAAAAAAAATGATCAAAGGATTTATGAACAGACAATTCTCAGAGGAGGAATTGCAAACTATTAACAACCATATGAAAGAATGCACCAGTTCACTAATAAAAGAAATGCAAATCAAAATAATTCTAAGGTCTCATCTCATTCCCAGAAAATTGGCAAAGATGAAAAATATGGAAATTGTCAATATTGGAGGGGCTTGTAGAAGTAACAGCACACTAATGCACCATGGTAGAGCTGAGAACTGGTCTGACCATTGTTCTACACCAGGTTATTTATAGTAGCTCTTTTCTGGTGTAGTAAAGACCTGAGAATGAAGTGCATGTCCATTGATTGGGAAATGACGAAACAAGTTATCCTACATGAATATAGGAATGGAATATTGCTCTTCTAGGGAAAAAGTGATATATATGAAAAATAGACCAGCATGGAAAGACGCATATGAGTCTATACAAAGTAAAGTAAGCAGAGCCAGGCAATTGATCTGCACAGTGATCACAACAATGTAAATAAAAAATATGTACAACAAAATGACCCAAACTGAATGCTTCAAAAGTATGGTAACCAAACTGAGCCCTGAAGGAAAGATACGAAAAGGCGCCTTCTGCTTTGTAGGGTCAGGGAGTCTACATTATACGGCTACATATAATGTAAAAGTTTTATACAATCTGTTGATTAATTTTGCTCAACTCATTTTTCTCTTTCTCCCTCTCTTTTTTAAAAAAGTTATTTATGATTAGAAATGGTCTTTTGGGGAAAGAAAGGAGAGAACTGGGAAATACAAGTGGCACAAAAATGAAAGATATCAATATAAATTTATTTTTTAAAAAGAGGCAAAATGTCCAGAATATGGGGGACAATTTTACAAATTGATCAGAAGAGTTTTGAAATATTATGATTAATCAACAAAATTATTTACTGTATGATGGACATTGTGCCAAGCACTGGGGGGGTCAAAAAAGGGCAAAAAATAACCCCTGTTCTCCAGGAACTTACATTCTAGTAAAGGAAACAACAGATATGGTCATAGGTACATAGATAATACTTTCAGAATGGATGTGAGGTACTTTAGGAGAAAGGTCTCAGAAAGGCTTCCTACAGAAAGTGGTGCTTAAGCTAAGTCTAGAAGGAAGTCAGGGATTCTAAAAGGTCAAAGTGAAGAAATGGAGCATTCCACGCATGAGGAGCAGCCCATGCAGAGACATGGAGATGAGGGGTAGGGGATGCAGCACTATGTGAACAGAGTTAGCCTCTGAAATTTAAGGAAGACATTGATAATTTGGAGACCATTCAAAGAAGCATTATCAAGATGGTAAGGGGATACAAGCAGATGTGTTGAAAAAGCTGAGAGAATTGAATCTAAAGATGACAAAATAAGGCAAATGGTAGCCATCCTCCAGTTTATGAAGGGCTGACAAATGAAAAAATCACTAGACCTTTTCTGCTTGACCCCAGAAGGCAAAACTAAAAGCAACAGGTTGGACCAGAGGGATGTAAATATAAGCTTGATGTAAGGGTAAATGTCCTAATGAATAGAGCTATCCACAAGGGGCATAGAATACCTCAGGGAATAGTGCCTCTCTCTTATTAGAAGTCCTTAAGGGAGGGAGGAAACACGCATTTATTAAGTATCTATGTGTCAGGCCCAGTGCTAAGCATCTTTAGTTATCTCTTTTGATCCTCACAACAATCCTGGGAGTTAAGTTTTATTATTATCCCCATTTTACAGATGAGGAAACTGAGGCAGGCAGAGGTGAAGTGATTTTCCTAGAGTCACATAGATAGTAAGTACATGAAGTGAGATCTAAATATGGGTCTTTCAGATTCCAGCCCCAGCACCCTATCCCAGTTCTATGATTCTGATCCCATAAAAAACTGTAATTTCTTTAGCCAGGCAGGGACATTCTAAGTATAACTCAGACAGAAGGTTGGAATAAGAAGCCTGTGAACTTATCAGTAATGACTTTTCTCGCCTGTAATTGTGGATTTCACTATGAGCCCTGTGTTTGCTTAATAGCAGGAACAATGGGCTATTTGTGTCCTTGGACTTGAGCTGAATTTCGTACTGGCTTTGAGGTAGGCCATGGCTATGTCTGTATATGCCCAAACATCTGGATGTATGCAAACATCTGGGAAATGTTCTGCATGGTTGACTCATTTATTAAGGACTAGCTGGAGGTATTCCAACCATCCTCCCACCAAAAAAGCAAGAAAATCCCTCCTCTTAACAAACTTGCATTCTAACAAAAGACAACATATATAGAGAAATGGTATCCAGAAAAGTGTGATTTAGTCTGAAAGACACAGAAGTGGTCAATGGAATCATAGCGCAATTGATTAATATGTCCTCTCCAGGTATTGTAGTGTTGATTTCCCATAGTTCCCAGAGCAAGAAGTGGGAAGCCAGGGGTCAAGGAGGAGGACCCAGTGGGTAGAGCAAGACAACAAGGCATAAATGTGGCTAGAGTGGATCATGGTGGGTCTGAGGACACCCTAGACATGTCGAATTCCTACCACTGTAGAGCACAGGGCTCCAGAGAGGATACTAGATCTCAAAAATAATTAAAACATGGTTTCAATCCTCAAGTATCTTATGTTTGGCATTGTCTGGATGTACCTACATGGGGTCAGTCCCATGGTCCTTTCTCTGCTGGGGCATCAAGGGCTTAGTCTGGGAAGGTCCTATTTATCCTCTAAAAGATTGACCTCAAATGACTATTTTCCACAATAACTTACATTGGATTTTTCTTTTAAATATGTGCATTTACATTTTAGTTGTTCAAAGTCCTTGTCTGGGGCAGTGAGAAGTTAGGTGATCTGCCCCCGATCACACAGATACTATATGTTAGACATCATGCTGACTCTATCGAAGGCCATCTGTTTATCTGTACTTCACAGGTCATGTTCTAGTACCACAAACTGAAGAACAGTTACTGATCCTCATTGACAGAAAGAGCTGATTCATGGGGAAGGGTCCTACACTCATGAACTCACCATTCTGGGGAAAATAAACAAACACTCTTTAGGAGGGAATGCATCACTCTTTAAGCCCACGGTATGAAACAATGTTTCCTCTTTTCAGGGAGAGGTAGTAGATTTCTAGTTCTGGAATTCTAGGATCTATCAGATGAGTCCATGTTCTCCTCAATTTTTTCAAAATCACAAAATCTCAGAATTTAAAGCCATCTCAAAGACCATTTCTAGTGCAGCCTATACAAGAACAAATCTATTAGTTTGTTTCTGAATCTCAAAGAATTGAAACATGGTCACACACTCCTAATCTAACTATGGGGCTTATTAATCACACATAAATCATTCCCATAATACTTACACACACAAAGTATACAAGGAAACATGTTCTTTGCTTCACTGCTGCCCTTGGGTCCCAATTTTGCTCCATTCCTGAGAAGTGATATACGACATATAACTACAGCCTACAAAACCAGTTCTGCCTAATCAATTCAGAGTAACCCACAGTAGTTAGGGCTAAAGCTGTTTTGTGCTCAGGAGGACAAGGGAAACTGGAGGTCTTTACAAAAGCACCCAGCTAAGGTCAGTTGACAGGAAAATTTTGTTATTGTTGTTGGAGTTTTAAATAAATCCGGTTGATATTTTTTATTTTAATATTACCTACATTTCATTATGAATGCACCCCTCCAACTCCCAAAAACCCAGTTTTTATAACAAAAAAAAAAGAGGGGAAAAGGAGGGGAGGAGAGGATGAGAGTATAGAAGGGATTCTGTAAATTTAACCTTTGCATCAAAAAAATATGTCATAATCTACAGTGTTTCATAACTATATTACTCCATTTCAACAAAGACAAGAGGGAGATGTTCAGGCACTTTTGAATACACCAGTTATGACTATCCAATTAGAGATGATTAACACAAGAGTTGGCAGAATTCCTTTGGTGTTAGGGAATGAGCTCATGATTTTAGCTGTGATTCTGGCTATTTCTATCTACATACCCTTCTTTCCCAAACCTAGGCAAAGGGTCTAGTCATACTAGAGCGAACATATGAGAACAGCCTCTCCAACCTTATTATCAATTGGTTATCTAACCTTTCCTTGAGTACCTCAATACGGGCTTTCATTTCTTTCTTCTTTCTTTCCATCCTTCCTTCTTTTTTATTTCCTGCCTTCTCTCCATTCTTCTCTTTCTTACACAATGAATTCCTAAATTATGAAGTAATACTTAACTTAAGTTGATTTTATTCTATACCAAAGTAAGAATGATTAGATTGTCCCCAGTGATCTAGCCTGTGAAGAACTCTAGTCTGTCCACTGGGGCTGAATCTCGTAAGACAAAATGCAATAGAACAAACACAAGTTGTTTTCACTCAGGTCCAAAACCAGAATTTAACAAATAGAAAACATTTGACATTCAAAGTCCTTCAAAACCTGGCTCTGGTCTACATTTGTAGGATTTCAGTATTACCCATTATTCTCCCTCATTGTGCTCCAACTAGCCCATGGGCTATTCCCCGTGTACAGCATTCCATATCCCCTCTCCATTCTTTTATGGAGGTCATCAATCATCCTTTTCTTCTGGATTCTCTCTCCTCCCTAGGTTTTCATTACACTAGTCCCTCGCACTCTCCTCCCACCTCTCTGACTATTCATTCTGTCTCTTTTGCTAGATTCATCCAGGTCACACCCATTCTCAAGCGTCTCTCCTGGGGTCTCTTCTCTCATCCCTTTAAACTGAATCAACTCCCATGGATTGAATAGTCATCTCTATGTAGATTTTTCTCAGATCCACTAATCCATGCCAAGTAGATCCTTTACTTAACCTCTTTCCCAACCTCCAACCTCACATCTCCAACTGCCTATTAGACAGCTCAAACCAGATGACTTATGGACATTTTAAACTAAATGTATCCAAAATCAAACTCATTCTCTTTCCCCCCAAGTCCTCCCTTCTTCATTGAGCAGATGAATGCCTCAAAATCATGCAAATCTATCAATCACTGAGAACTGATTGAGTAACTGCTATGGATGAGTCCACTGTGCTGGGGATAAAAATCCAAAAAAAAAAAAGAATAGCCCCTGTCCTCAAAAAGTTTGTGAGGATCAGTTGCAGTAAATGGGGCTATTTAACCTGGAGAAGAGAAGATTTATAGCTGGATATTTAACTGGATAAGGACTTGGGAGTAGCATATATTTGGAGGGGTGTCTCCTAGAAGGAGAAGTAGGCTTATTCTGCATGAGTCCTCTGGACAGAATTAGGAACAAGAGACAGAAGTTGCAAGGAGACATATTTAGTCGTGATGTCAGGCAAAACTTCCTATCCATTATTGCTGCCCCAAAGTGGAATGGATTGTCTCTGGAAGTGATGGGTCCTCCTCCCAACCCCATCATTGGTTATTTTTAAGCAAAACTTAGATAACCATTTGTCAGGGTTGCTTTTAAAAACTATTCTTGCTCAAGAACAACTGAGACTGAATAGCCTTTGATTCTCTTCCAGTTTTGAGATTCTGTAATTCTTTGATACCAAAGGCACAAGTAAAGACTTTTCATTGAATTGTAGAATAGGGTTGGGGAAAAATTTTCAAACCACCAAAGATGGATCTTTTTTCCTTCTCTCCCTAAATAGCTGCATAGGGTAAGGAGAAGTTGGGGCCAGGCTTACTTCCCTGGGTCACACCAAAGCCAGGCAGGCTCTCAAAATGAGCTTTTCAAAGTGAGCCTCAGAAGCAAGACAGGCAGTAAACCACCACGATATATCAAGGCTGCAATGGAGCAGGGCTGGCCAGAAGGGAAGGCCCCAGGAGCCAGTTTTGCTGTTCACTGATCCAGATGACAGATTTAAGCTCCAAAAAGATGTGGACAGCCTAAAACATCACACAACAAGAAACATACCAGGAAGAGAGGATTTTCAAAGACCTCAGCAGACCCAGAGTCAGCCATCCTTGAAACAAAGGTAGATGTAAAGATCGCCACAAAGATAAGGCACACCTGTAACCAAAAGTGTTTCCCTTTCTACTAAGTAGCCCTGGATGCTGAGGGTGGAAGCAGAAAGAGTATTGCAGGAAAGAAAACTGAGACAAAATTGGTCTTCTTCAGGGGAAAAGCCAACTTCACTACGTATTAGCTATAGCATTTTGAACCTCAATTTGACCATCTCTGGAATGGGAATAAAAATACCTACCTTCCTACAATCTGCCTGCCGTGGCAATCTCTGCTTCTGGAGAAACTTACATATCTATTCCTAGCTGCCCCAGTCCTGATTTTTTGTAGTTGCTCAGTCATTTCAGTCATGTCAACTCTTCAAGAGTCCACTTTTCTTGGTAGAGATAATGGAGTGATTTATCATTTCCTTCTCAAGCTCATTTTACAGATGAGAAAACTGAGGCAAACATGGTTAAGTGAATTTCCTAGGGTCACACAACTAGGAAGCCTCTGAGGCCAGATTTGAACTCAGGAAGATGAATCTTCCTGATTCCAATCACTGATCTCCAAGGGTGGTTTATCAACCAGGCACTTTTTTTCAGTTTCAGAAACTATTAGAAGTGATTTATGAATGTAACCAGGAGGTCAAAGTCCATTTACATAAGACTCGACTCATTGGTAGAGATTGAGTGCTCACTGCTCCATGCGTTCATGAGGGGTAGAGATGGTGAAAGCTTAAAAGAAAGGAGAGCTTGGTCTTCTGACATCTGGCTTTGAAAGAGAAGATTCATGGTTCCAGATTCTCTTCAGGGAATAGTCTCTGAAGCCAAAGGAAGACTGTGGAACCCATGTCTTCTCTCTTAAAGCAAGAAGTCAGAGGACTAAGATCTTTCCTCTCTTAACATCTTGCTTATTCTACCCCCTCTACCACAGAGCACTCGGTAATCAATCTCCACCAATGAGGAGAATCTTATGCCAATAGGCTTTGAGTCCCTGGTTCAATGAAGACATGAAGGAGCTGGTGGAGAGAACCACATGGAGCTTTTGTCTATGTATACTCCAGGACCTAGAACAGTACATTGTATTGAGGAGTCATTTTATAGATGTTTGTTGAAATGAATGAAAACCACACATCCTTGAAGTATGGAAGTTGACCACATTAATCCAGGTATAACGCCCAGAAGGAGAGAGGTGATAGTCCCACCATACTGGGACCAGGTTAGAGCACATTTAGGGAATTATTCTCTTCTGGGTGTCATATATTGGGAAGTCATTGATAAGTTCAAGCACACCTAGGATTGTGAGCAGGCTTAAAATCACATCATGTGAGAATTGTTTGAAAGAACTGAGTATGTTTAACTTGATCAAGAGAAAATTGACTGGACTTGGGCGGGGGAGGGTTGAAAGGAATAATAAGCCTTTTTCAAGTATCTGAAGGGGTATCCCATTGAAAAGGGATTAGTCTTGTTCTACTTGACCCCATAGGGTAGAACTAACCACATAGAACCATGGACTTAGAGCTAGAAGGGACTTTAAAAGGCATCAAGTCTAGCCCCCTGGTTTTACAATTGCAGAAACTGAGGTCCAGAAAAGTTAAGTGACTTGTCCAAGGTCACCCTGAAAGTGTCTGAGGCAGTATTCAGGTCTTCCTGAACCCATGTCCACAATGCTTCTCAACAAAGCTTCCTAACAATGGAAACTATTTAATAATAAAAATAATAATAACAATGCTAATCATAATAGCTAGCATTTCTATAGTACCTACTATGTGTGAGTGTGCCAAGCATTCAAACTCTGCTTCAGAGAGCACAACTCCAATAGGCTGGCCATGTTGTTCGAATGCAAAATGGACACTTGCCAAAAAGACTATTTTATGGAGAACTCTCATGGGGCAGGTGATCACATGGTGGCCAGAAGAAACACAAGGACACTCTCAAGGTCTCTCTCAGGAACTTTGGATCTGACTGTGCAACATGGGAGACACTGGCACAGGACAGCTCAGCATGATGTGCCCATTTCAGAAAGTGTGCTGTGTTCTATGAGCAAAGCAGAATTGAGACAGCACAAAGCAAACATAGGATTTGCAGATTTGGAGTATCCACCCCAAATATTCACGTGGACTATCTGTGCCCAACCCGTGGTAGAGCATTTTGAGCTCGTATTAATCTGATTAACCACAGTTGGACACATTAAAACGTCAATTTATCATGGTGATGTCATTTTGGTCCTCTTTGAAGACGAAGAACAACAATCAACCAACCAACCATGCATTAGCTCCTGTGATAAATGCTTCACAAATAGTTTCTCATTTCATCCTTGCAGTAAGCTTAAGAAGATAGGGGACTATTATTATCCCTATTTTACAGGTGAAGAAACTGAGGCAAGCAGAGGGTCACCAAGCTAAGTCTAAGAGACCAGATTTGAACTCAGGTCTACCTGAGTTCAGATCCAGCATTCTATTGACCTAACTGCCTCTATTTAAAATAGAATGGGATGCCTGAAGAGGTAGTGATCTATACACACACATTCTACACACACACACACACACACACACACACACACACACACACACACACACACTCATACACACCTCCATTACAATATTGAAGCAGAGACTGAATGGACACTTGTCAGGATATTGTAGAGAGGATCTCTCCTCAAGGTATGTAGTTGATATTAAACACCTCTGAGGCCCTTTCCAGCTCAGACTGTTCCTCTAGGTCAAGGGGTGAAGAATGTCAATACTAGATAATGTCTAATCTTGGATTACATAAGCTAAAATTGAGGACCACTCTACAACTCCATCTGTGCAAGAGCATTCCAACTTTATTAAATACAAACAATCCAGATAGAAAGTAAGGACCAAATAAACCCTTTGCCTGATTATGTTTTCACAGAGATGATTTTTTTTCCATCTTGGTTGAATACCAGCAGATCCAGGATTTTTCTTCCAGGGCTAAGATTTGTTTCTAACACCAGCTCCACTGACTCCACAGAGATGCTAATGGATGCATGCGAACATGGTTTTCAAATGTCAGAGGATGTTATTATTATAGTTTTTATTATCACTATAGAGAAGCAGTTGGGCTGATCACAAAGCCAGGAAAATTTCATGTTCCATCTTGCCTCTGACACATCCAAGGCTGTGAGGTGGCCCAGTGAACAAGAGCACTGGGCTTATAGTCAGAAGACCTGGGTCTCAGAAACTTTCTAGCTATGTGACCTTAGGCAAGTCACTTAACCCTGTTTGCCTCAGTTTCCTCATCTGTAAAATGACCTGGAGAAGGAAATGGTGAACCGCTCCAGTATCTCTGCCAAGAAAAACCCAAATGGACATGACTGAAAAGTGACTCAACAAAAATTGACCCATAGGCTGTCTGCCTTTGAGTGAGTCACTTAAGATCTTGAGAGTTTGAGACCATAAGCTTCCAAGAAGGTTGTGACCTTTTTTGGCGGAGTTTCCAACACCAATGAAATAACAGATCTAGTCTCTATTATAATTATCATCCTCATCCTTAAACATTATCATCATTATAATTATGATGATGAAGGTTATCATCATCATTAATCATCATTATTATCGTAATTATGGCCCTTATGATGATGATGAAGATGATCATTTGCTGTCTCATTCTGGTATGAAAACAAATCTGTGTTCTTGAAGACTATACTGGCCAAGGACACATTCTTGGAAGTCCTTGGAAGTCCTACCAGGCTGAAAAAAGTTCCAGTCCAGGTCCGATGATGGACTTGTTGATCTGTTACCCAGGACAAACCTAGCTCAAGTAGGAGGGGCTTCTCAACTGGTTGGCTGCGGACTGATGGACTTTTCAGCTGCAGCCAAGCATCCAAGCTGGTCTTCTAAGTTACAGAGGCATTGTGGCTTGTATCAGTGAAGCGACTGTTCACACTGACAAAATCGTCAATCCTTGGGGTGCTAAAGTACACCACAATTGGAGGAGGAGGGCAGGGAGAGGTGGTGTTGTTTTTCAGTCATGTCTGTCTCTTCCTGACCCCATTTGGGGTTTTCTTGGCAAAGATACTAAAGTGGTTTGCCATTTCCTTCTCTAACTTATTTTACAGATGAAGAAACTGAGGCTAACAAGTTTAAGTAACTTGCCCAAGATCACACAGAGGCCAGATTTGAACTCATGAAGATGAGTCTTCTTTACTCCAGGCTCCACATTTTATTCACACTTGGATTCTCAGTAATAACTTAACCCTTTGGGTTGTGCTTCACCCTTAAAGGGGGGGGTGTTTCTCCATCCTTCACAGAGTACCCAAATTTTGCCCCCCATTAACCCTCCTCAAAGTATATTCAAGTCAATTCCACTGTTACTCACAGAGGTATCCAATAAATATTTTGAGTCCCCTAAAGGCAGATACTGTTTCACACATATGTTTGTGTTCCCAACGTCTATATCATATGAGGCATTAGTAGATGTTATTGATTGATGATAGGAAAAGTTGGGTTCTTACTCAGGCACATCTGATTGGTTTGTCATTTTCAGGATCACAAGTAAGGATTGGCTAGCAAAGCCCCAGCTTTATAAGTATGAGATATAGATAGTCTCTGTTTTCCAGCCTCCAGAGAGGCATAATCAGATCAATATTGCCATGGGGCCGTTGGAATAGGAGGTGTCAGTCTACTCCCCTGTGGCTCCACTCACCATCCCTGTCACTTTCCAACCTAGCATAACCTTTCTTGACCATCACTCTCCTATATGTTTTGCTTCCACATCAGAGCATAAACTTCTTGAAGTCAGGAACTGTTTCTGCTTTTGTATCCCCAGGGATTGGCACACAGTAAAGTTTTAATGAATGTTGGTTCATCATTAATTTTTGCTACCTCTCTGACCAATCTTCTCTCTCCTTCCCCTTCTCTTTCCTCTTCTCCCCTTCTTTCTCTCTTCCCTGACCTCTCTCCTTTCCCCTTTTCCATCTCCTCTCTCTCTCTCTCTCTCTCTCTCTCTCTCTCTCTCTCTCTCTCTCTCTCTCTCTCTCTCTCTCTCTCTCTCTTCCCCCTCTCACTGTCTCTGTCTCTCCTCTGTCTCCCTCTCCTCTCTGTCTCTCCTTCTCCTCCACCTCTCTCTCTATCTCTCTCTGTTTCTCTTTCTGTCTCTCTCTGTCTCTCTCTCTCTTTCTCTCTCTCTCTCTCTCTCTCTCTCTCTCTCTCTCTCTCTCTCTCTCTCTCTCTCTCTCTCTCTCTCTCCCCCCTTACCAGCCTTGAAACAAACTCCTCCACATACAAACAGGAGTCTGAGGGCCTTTCTAGCTATCTGAACAGGTTTGGCAACACATAAAAAGAATATTCCCTAATTAAATGAATTTTTCACTTTTCCTCTGAAGGTTTTGACTATGTAGACAAAGCCATGGGGCAATGGGCCTCTGATTCCCTTTGCACCAGGAGCCCCAAAGTTTCGGGCATAAAACTTTCTATGAGTTCCATAGTAGCACTTGATTAATAAAGTAATCAGACATTCTGCATTTTATATTCATTCCCAATTTCCTGCCTTCCATGCTTTATGCAGAGGAATTGATCACTAAAGGTAGCTTAGGTAAACACTGTTCATTATCCTAATTAGTCCTCCCTGCTGTGTGGGGAATTCATTTGGCTTAAATAGATGGTCTAGGTGGGAAAACCTACTGTATCACTGTTTGTAATGTGTTTTTAATGTCCTTTCTGGGGAGGCATTCCCAGGCTCTAGGGATGAATGACAGGATTTAGTTCCACAGGCTGAGAATTAGGGGAGTGGGTGGTTGAAAAGTCTGCGTTTGGCTTCTTTCTCATTATCCTCCCAAAAACAGACGCCAAGAGAACAGAAACAAGATGTTGCCCACCAGTCCTCAACCCAGTGCAATCCTGCAATTCCCACCACTCACACTTACCTGTTCTGACTCCCTAGAAAAGCCATATGATATACAAGAAAGCACTTGACTTGAAATTTGGATAGTTCAAGTCTGAATATTGGCTCTAACACTTTCTAGTAAGAACAAGTACCTTACCCTCTCTGAGCCTCAGCCAAGGTCACCCACTGGGCCATCGCCAATGGTCTTGACTTTCATCTTGCCACTAGAGAGAGTGAGACTGCTCACTGCAGCTCACTTAAATCCAATTCACGCACAAGTCAAGACATCAACCTTGTGATGTCATTGGTGGCTGAACAACAACTCATCTATAAAATGGGAATAATAATTTTTAAAGTCCCACTGTCACACAGGGTTATGGCAAAGAAAGAATTTTATAAACATTAAACAGAGACCTGTTGACAAAAACCATTACCTTCCTGACTAAGAGATAGTGGACTCGAGACTCAGAATAGAATGTATACCAGATATCCACTAAGACTTTAAGGACACCATATATTTTTTGAACATGACCAATGAAGGAATCTGTTTGGCTTGGCTATGCATAATTGTTACAAGGATTTTCTTTTTATTTTTATTCAATGGGGAGGAGATAAGAGAGAAATAAAATTGATTTTTGTCCATTGGAAAAGCGACAAACAAATTTTTTAAAATGATCTTTAAATAGCTAATTTGTCCTGGACCTACGATTTCAGCAGTATGTGGAGTTACCATCTAAAGAGACAGATAGATCAACAATTACCTGGAAAATTATTGTTGTAGAAAGTTGTTTTATTCATTTAAGTCACAGCTGAGAGGCTGTAATTTACATGAGTTCCAGTTGCCTATAAACAACAAAAGCAAAACTTGAACACAGATCTTCTTGACTCCAAGGCAGATTCAATACCCATCTGCAAAGGGCTAATACATATATTATTATTAGACCTTAGAATAGGGCAATAAGCCAAAGGAATGTCATAACAACTAGGGAGCAGGATCCCAGAGTCATTCATACCAGAAGGGAAGGGGGCAAAGAGGTTCTCTCTCTGAGTAAGAGAATCCTGAGCACTGGCTGTTCACCTTGGTGGGCTTTGGAGGAGGAGATCAACTACCAAGCATTTATTAATCATCTACTGTACGAAAGGTAATGTGCTAAGCAATGAGGATACAAAAACATGAACAAAACAGTATTTGCCCTTGAGGAACTTAAATTCAGTGGGGAAAATAACATATAGAAGTATTTATAAAAAATAAACATAGGATAATGGGAGGCAGGGGAGAGAAGTATTACAGCCACTCTTAGCAAAGAGGTGGCTGAGATGGAAGCATTGCCCCACCGGTAAAGGGAACAAGGTTTTGTCTCAGATTGCTGACATCCAAAAGTCCATTTCCTTCAGAGCCATCATTTGAATGCTATATGCCTCTCCATTCCATGGTAATCTATGGCATGTTGTGTAGTTCTTTTCCTTTGCCCCATCCAGTCTCCGAGGATTTGATTTAAACTTGCTGCTGTCACAGTCACTTGTCAACCCAGAGGTCCCCTCCAAGCCACAGCGCAGTGTCCTGGGAGGAAGACTTATCTCTTGTCCACAACCACTAATAAAAGAAAACAAGCACTCACGTGCTGAAAAAATTCAGACTGGCTGCATTTTTCATTTTGTATCTGGATATCGGGTGTCATGGAGACACAGGCTGAGCAATTATCTCCATAACTCAAGTCCCAGGAAGTTCATGTCCATTTCTAGCCCCTAATTATAAGCCAGACAGGATCTATCATGGGGGTAGCTCAGCCAAGCTCAAGACTTGGAGGCTAGCTAGAGCTGCTGGTGGCCACACCTCTTTCTCTCTCTCTCTCTCTCTCTCTCTCTCTCTCTCTCTCTCTCTCTCTCTCTCTCTCTCTCTCTCTCCTCTCTCTCTCTCTCTCTCTCTCTCTCTCTCTCTCTCTCTCTCTCTCTCAGGAAAAAAAAATATCATTCCCTCTTCCCTTTTCTATAATGATTTCCTCCTAATAACTCTGTGAGATATGCAGTATTATTATTCCCATTTTCCAAATGAATAGCCTGAGGTTCAGAGAAAGACAGATTTGCCCAAGATCACACAGCTAGGAAGTATTCCACCATGGCACTAATGATAACTCAATTACCAACCAAACCAGCCAATTCACCCTATTCCTTCACCACACCTGCCAAACAGAGGCAGAACTAGGGATGGACAAGGTAACCAACCACCTGCCGAACAAAGACAAAATTGTGATGTTATTTTCTGTAATGAATGAGCCTGGCTTTTTTTAATGCCGGAAAAATTCTGCTCTCTCTGGCATGTTGTGGGCTTAGCAGGATAGAAATACTTGATTTCCTTTGTATATAGTTATTCATATGTTGACTCCCACATTAGATTATAAGCTCCATGAGTGTGAGGACCATCTATGCCTCTTTGCACATCTCCAGCACTTAGCACGGTGCCTGGAACATAGCAGGTTCTTAATAAATTGATTAATTTGTTATTATGTATTATATTATTATTATCATATTATATATTATATTACTATATATGATTATATTATATATAATTACTATATATTATTAATATATAGATAATATATTGTCTATTATTAATATATAATGATTAACATTTAATTAATATATGATAACATATTATATTGTATATAATGTAATAGTATGATTATAAATATATGATAATTAAAATAAATAAATATTGATTGTCTGATTGACATCATCCATGAATTTTGAAGTGGGTAAACACCCGAAGGACATCTAAATGGTGGAATGGATAGAGTGCCAGGCCTGGAGTCAGAAAGATCCGAGTTCAAATCCAGACTTAGACACTTACTAGCTGTATGACCCTAGGCAAGTCACTTAACCTCTGTTTGCCTCAGTTTCCTCATCTGTAAAATGAACTAGAGAAGGAAATAGCAAACCACTCCAGTATCTTTCCCAAGAAAACTCCAAATAGGGTCAGGAAAAATCAGAAGTGACTGGAAAATGATTGGACAACAATTACTGCAGTGACATAGACATGCATACACATAAAGGCATGAACACAAACCAGCAGCATGAAAGCACTGAAGAAGGAGAAGAGAAGGGACAAAAAGAGGAAGATAGTAGACACTTATATGGTGCTTTAGGGTTTACAAAATGTTTTACAAATATTATTTCCTTTTTGTCTTCACAACATCTCTGGGAGGGAAGTGCTAATATCACCCCCCACAATAAGTGTCTGAGTCAGGATTCAAATTCAGGTCTTCTTGACTCCAGGTCCAGTTCCCCAACCACTGCTGCCCTGGGGGTGACAGAGTCCTGACTTTTGATTCCAGTTCTTGTCACTTGCTGACTATGTGACCCTAAGCAAGTGTTCTCCCTTCTATGGGCCTTGGGAGGAGAAGACTGGACTAGATCAGGCATTCTTAACCTAAAGCCCACAGACCTCTCAAGGGGTCCATGGATATATTTCAAGGGTCTGTGAATTTGGATGGGAAAATCACAATGTAGGTGTCATCGTTGACTCCCCACTCCCTCTGCCCCATATCTAGGCTGTTGCCAAAGTCTATTGATTCACCTTTTCAGCATCTCTTTTATGCACCCTTTTTCTTTCTTCTGATCCTACCACCTTCTAGTATAGGCCCTCATCACCTCATGCCTGGACTACTGCAATAGCTGATGGGGAGGGAGAGAGGCTGCCCACCTCTGATCTTCCCCTCCACTCCAGTTCATCTTCCATTCATCCACTAAAGTGATTCTCCTAAAGCACAGGTCACACATACACACCCCACTTAATAAACTCTATTGGTTCTCTGTCACCTCTAGGATCAAAAATAAAGTATTCTGTCTTGGTATTCAAAGCCCCCATCTTATACATTATTTGGGGGTCAAAATCTTTGGGCAGTGAGCAACCAGCCCTTCCTCACTCAGGTACTGTTCCAAAATACTTGCTTATACAATCAGGGAATCCCAAGCAACACAGCACATCCCCAGGGGTAGCAGACAACAAAACACACTACACCCCTAGGTCACTGTAGGTTACAATCCCCTCAATTTAACACAAAGTGTCAAAGTAAAGTCCTCTTGGGGGGGTGGGGTTGTCCTTCCCATCCTACTGTTGCAGGCTTCCATCTGGCACTCTCAGGTGCACACATGCTCTAGTGAGCCAAAGAGTTCAAGTATTAACACTGTTCCAGTCCCCATGTCCTAAAGGGCGGATGGGCAACAAAGCCAACAGGGTGAGTCCCTGGGGGCCATGGCACTTCCCCTCTCCCACCACAGACAACTCTACCCCCTGGGCCCCAACTCATCCCAGGGGAACACAGCAGGAAAGCACATTATCTGTTCCTGCCTGCTGCAAAGCTCCATCTTTTTCTTCCCCTTCCTTCCTTCTTCCCTCTTCTTCTTCCCTTCCTTCCTTTCTTTCCTTCCTCCCTCCCTTTCTTCTTTCCTTTCTTCCCTCCCTTCTTTCTTTTCCCTTTCTCTTTCCCTCCCTCCTTACCTTCTTTTCTTCCTTTCTTCCTTCTTCTCTCCCTCCCTTCCTTTCTATAACACAACTATAAGATTAACTAACTCCCTGACTCATTCTTCATCTCTTTACTGAAATCCTTTACTCCTGGCTATGGGTCTTGATAGGGATGGCATCTGAACTCCTAAAAGGAAAAAAATCACATCTGTTGGGATCTGGACCCCAAAAAGAAAAATTCCCTGAACTTTCCCACAAATTTCAGGAACCAAGCCCCTGAACCTATATCCCTGGTGTTCACCTGAGGCACCTGGCCCATTCCAGTCAATAACCCTTTTAACTGCCCTTTCACCGAGGCCCTCACTGTCTGCATCTACTTGCCCCTCCTTAATCCCATTCAGATCTTCCCACAATCTCTCTGTATCAAAGTGACAATCTTGCCCCCATTAAATTGTACAGATTCTTAAAATATGGTATATTGGTATCACAAATATGGCAGACTCACTAGGAGTCTTACTCACCCAACTGGTGTCTTAATAAACTCATTACTTGAACTGAAAGAAGGCTTGAGTGGTCAAAGCCTTTTGAGGCAGACCTCTTCCCTGTGCACTAGTGTTTTGGGGTTCCCATTACCACCAGACTGCAACAGGTCTTAGAACCTTGACACCCACTCCTCTATGTTTCTCCTGTCCCACAAAATTTCTCATTCATAAGTTTTTATCAGATCAGTCTAGTCTAGTTATACAATGTCTTTCCTGAGTACCTACTATACGGCAGGCTGTTCCAGGTGTTTTGGAGGAGACAGGAAAAACACCACCCCCTTTCCCACAGTCTTTGCCCTCCGGGAATTTATAGTCTAGTTGGAGAAACCCACCATCCCCTAGAGGGACATTTATATAACAATAAGGGAGCTGGATAGCAATAAGGAGTGGAGTTTGTGCGTAATGCTGTGGATCAAGCAGTGAACACTCCCAGAATTTCTCTGAATCATACAGAAACATCTTTAGAAAAGCCCAAATGGAACACAGATACTCTTCAGTTGAGAAAGGCTTCCATTTCTCACTGATCTGTAATTCCATTGGTGTGAATTCTCCTTCCACCCACACAGATCCCAACCCCCCCATAACTCAGTAAGCAGACTGCAAGAATCACTGTCACTGAAACATTCCAGCCAACTGGTAGCAAACTGCTCAGTACCTAGCTAGACTTGGCCTCAGACAACACAAGTCAATTTGATCCAACAACTCGACTGTATGCATGTCTGGGCAACAAGATGTACAACACAACTGTCTTTGAAAATAAGCATACAGAGAGGACAATATGAAAGTATGTAAGCAGGCTGTCTCAGAGAACCAATGATAAACTTCACGGAAGAATGGAAATAAATGGCATCATCAGAGAAATGGGAACTAGGAAAAGAAACAGCCAGGTGTCACAGTGGATAGAGCACAAGACCTGGAGTCAGAAAAACCTGAGTTTAAATCCAGCTTCAGACACTTACTAGCTGTGTGATCCTGGGCAATTCACTTAACATTTGTGTGACTCAGTTTCCTCGTTTATAAAATGGGGATAGTAAAATACATACCTCCCTCAGCTGTTATGAAGATCAAATGAGACATTTGCAAAGTGTTTTGCAAAATTTTAAGTGGATAGAAATGCTAGTTTAAGATAGACTAGGCTTGTGGTGAGGATGAGAGATGACAGGTGGATGACGAAGTGCTTCATTATTTCCATTGTGATGTTAGGAGGAATCTAGGAAGCATTCTAGCAAGCTGGGGTCTCCCTGTGTTGAATTTATGGGAAGATTTGATAAGACACTCATAGGATAGGTAGCCATGAGTAACTTTAGATCTTCATTGTTGAATGGAACTTCCATATTGAATAGATACAATATGGAGTAGATATCTGAGAAAGGCAAGGCACCATGGCAGGTGAGCAACTAGATGTGGCAGTGGATAAAGTACAAGAGCTGGAGTCAGGAAAACTCATCTTCCTGAGTTCAAATCTGGTCTCAGATATTTACTAGATGTATGATGCTGGATAAGTCACTTAACTGTTTGCCTTGGTTTCCTCACCTATAAAATGAGCTGAACAAGGAAATAGCAAACCACTTCTGCCAAAAAAAAAAATTGACCCAAGAAAAGTCAGACATGACTGAACAACAACTATGCTAGGTACTGGGGATATGAAGACCAAAACGAAGCAATCTCTGCCCTCAAGGAGCTTATATTCTGCTGGAGGGAAAGTAATATTTACATAGATAAGTAACACATAGTGTATGTTTATTCCAAATACATAGAAAGTAAGTGCCAAATAATTGGGGGTAGTGATTGAGGGGATCAGATCTTTGTACAAGCTGATGCTTGAGCTGCATCTCAAAGGGACTGAGGGGTTCCAAGAGGTTAGGGTGAGAACAGAGAGCATTCTAGTCACAAGAAAAATTTGTGCAAAATCCCAGAGGAATCCACAACATGTCCCACCACCAGACATATGGCGCAGAGAGGGTTGAAGAAATATGAAAAGTCCATTAAAATCCTTCCTTTCTAGGTCTATGGGTTTCACTTGACAAAGAGGCATGTGCTCCAGCCAGATTCCCAGGATTTGGAGAGATTCCATTCAGCACTCAGAGTCATCAGCCCTGAAGACTTTGAGCAGCTCCTTCTTTCCATCCTTCCTTAATTGGCAACTGCTGAGGAACCCTGCCCTGCCCTTCCCAGTTTAGAATGATTGCGGCACTGTCTAAGATAGATTTATTCTCTGAGAATGGATCTCCCAAAATACATGATACTTATGTTTGTTTTGATGGCATTAAATCTTAATACATGTAATGAAAGCAGAGAGCTGGCTTACAAGAGGTATAATTTCTCCTGTTTACATCAAACACACCCAGTCAGCCTCACTAAAGCTTCCTTATTACAATTTCAAATGTATCCAGAGATTTGAATCTACAGAGCTCTAATCCCCATCAATTCTCCCTTCTTTCCAAACCCAAGGAGGGAATTCTTTGGAAACCGAAGGCAAGCATTAGCAATGGAATGGCAAAGGATGGGGAGAGACAAAGAAGGGTGAAACAGCATGGTATTGTGAAAAGAATGAAAGATTTGGAGACCAAGGGCTTGGGTTTGCTTTGCTACTTACCACCTGGGTGACCTCGGGAGAGCTGGTTCAATGGACAAGCATTGATTTAGCACAGGGGTCCATGGATAGATTTCAAGCGATGCATGAACTGGAATGAGGAAAACAATTACATCTTTACTTTCACTAACCTTGAAACAAAACTAATCATTTATTTCAATGATAATTTTTTCTTTTTTTAGTTTTATTTATTTACTTTTAATTTATGGAATAAATTGCATAACATAATGTAATAAAAAGATGATTGCACATGAAATTGCAAATCTGTTGTGCACAATTCCTTTTAAATATATAATAAATTATCATGCAAATTTCTTTTTTTCCTTTTTTCCCTCCCTTTTCCCACCCTAGAGATGGCTACCATTAGATACAAATGTGTGTCTGTGTGTGTACATGTGTGCAGACATGTATGTGTATAAAATCATTCTATACATACTTCTTTTTAGAAGTTCTTTCTCTGGATGCAGATCATAACTTCATATATCCTTTGTACTTAATTCAGGTATTTATAATAGTCAAAATAACTTATTTTTTCAAAATCATTCTTCAAACAATATTGCTGTTACCATATACAATGTTCTCTCGCTTCTGTTCATTTAGATCTTCATTATTTCATGTAAGTCTATCCATGCTTTTCTAAGATCATCACGCTCATCGTGAGGCACAGAAGAATTCCAACACGATCGTATGCCATAACTTCTTCATCCATTATAATTGTAATTTTTAAAAAACAACCTAATTGTTTGCCTTCTCAACGAGGGAGAGTAGGGAGGGAGAGAATTTAAAAACAAATGTTAAAAATTGTAGTCTACATGTAACTGGGAAAAATTAAATATTAAAGAAATAAAAAACCAACCTAATTATTATGATCTATCAGCTTTACCAGATTATTAGTTGAGTCCATCACACACACACACACACACACACACACACACACACACACACACACACATACACACATGTTAAGGACCCCTGCCCTAGTTTCAAACAATAAAATAATCCCTACTTTCAAAGCCCATTCAAAGGAAGACAGGATGTCAAAATATTATACCAAATAAATATAAAGAGAATAGATACAGATCCGTTTAATTCAAGGAAATTTGGGAGAGAGGGCAATAGTTGTTGGAGACAATTAGGAGAGGTTTCATGAAAGTGACCTTTGAGCTGCATCTTGAAGGGAGATAGGGAGTCATAAAGTAGAGATGAGGGAGTGCATTGGAGGCTTGGCAATTTCACCCACCTTGGCCTCAATTTCCTTATCCATATAATGTGGGGTCAAACCAAATGACTCCTAAGATCCCTTCCAGAGATTCATTTGGAAGAGCAGGTAAAAGACTCTTTCCATCAGTAGGTGGGAAGGGGTCTGGAGCTGCTCAGGCTCCATGTCCCAGGACCTGTCAGGTACACTGGACTCCCCCACCAGATCCCACTGCCCACGTATTTTCTATCTCCTCCACAGTCAGACTGCAGCAATTCTCAGCCAGAATGCATAGAGCATGTCCATCTGGGTTAAAGGGATCTCATCAATCCTCAATTTCACAGGTATCTGGCCTCTCTGAAAGAGAAAATGAAAATAATAGGTTATCAGCCACTAGCAGTTTCCTTCCCTCCTAGCCCCCTCACCCCGATCTTCTTTTCCAGTTACCTGAGAAAGCTGCTTACCCCTGTGTCACGCTGAATTTTCAGAAGGCGCTCACTCCTAGACCTTAATGAACTCAAAAGCCCTTCCCTTATCCCTCCTTGCAGCACAAATGTGAACTTGGAGATTTTTTTAGAGTCCCAGATCTCTGAAACCCCAGCAGACTGGATTAGGCTCAGAAAGGTCTTATCCTCCACACTCCAGGGAATGGCTTTGTCAACTCAAATGGGGCTATAAATTTTCAGGTGTTTTCCATATGATCTAGAGGATGTAGAGATTCACTGAATCATAGTATTGGAAAGCTAGAAATACCCTTAGAGATGAGCCAGGTCAATGGAAAGAGCCTGGACTCTAAAATTCTGAGGACATGACTCCTACTGTCTGAGGCATCACAATTTCCCTGAATTCTGGATTGCTCATCTGTAAAATGAAGGGATTAGTCTAGATCAAAGGTTCTTAGTCTTTTTGTGGACTGGACCCCACCTTGAGCAGGCTGGTGAAGTCCACAGATCCCTTCTAGAAGTGAAGGGTGATACAGTGGCTAGAACACTGGACCTGGAGTCAGGAAAACCTGAGTTCAAATTTGGCCTCAGACACTTACTTCCTGCTTGACCCTGGGAAAGTCATTTAATTTCTGTTTGCCTCAGTTTTCTCATCTGTGAAATGGGAGTGATAATCGCACCTGCCTCACAGGGTTGTTGTGAGGATCAAATGAGATAATATTTATAAAGTACCTAACATGGCACCTGGTGCATAGTAAGGGACATATAAATGCTTATTCCCTTCTCTGCCTTATGTTTTTAAATGCTTAAAATAAAATGCACAAGATTACATAGGAAACCAATTTTGCTAAAATACTATTATTATCACAGTGCCTTTCAAGGCAACAACAAATTCACAACCTTAGGTCAAGAACCCTTGGGATGGCCATTGAGGTCCATTCCAACTCTAGATCTGTGTTCCTAGAGTCCTCAGGGCATGGGATTGAGGCCTAGAGGAGAACCTAGAAATCATCTGGTCCAACTTCCTTACTTTACAGGAAACTGAATTCTAGAAAGGAGAAGTGATTTGCCCAAGGTCACATAAGCATTAATTAAATGTTTATTATATATTGGGCACTGGGCTAAACAATACAGATATAAAAAAGAAAAGAGGAAGGAAGGAGGGAAGGAGGGAGGAGAGGAGGAAGGAAAGAAAGAAGGAAAGAAGGAAGGAAGGAAGGAGGGAAGGAAAGGAAGGAAAGAAATAAAGAAGAAAGGAAGGAGTAAAGGAGGGAAAGAAAGGAAAGAAGGAAGAGAAGAGAAAAAAATTCCTGCCCTCAAGGAGCTTACATCCTAACAGGTACATAAATAAGCACATGAGCCTCTTCTCTGTCTAATCCATCCCCCGAATAGATTGCCCTAAAACATTTCTGACCATGTTACTCCCCTGTTCAGGAGGCTTCAGGGTCTCATTGTTGCCTCTTACATAAAATACAGATGTCTCTGGTGCTTAAAACTAATCAGAAGTTGATTCCCATCTTTTTCCCTGGTTACGCCTTACTAGCCCCAATGCACACTATGTTCCAACTACATAAGCTTATTGAATGTGCCCTACATGACATTCCATCTCCCACCTTTGTGCCTTTGGAGAGCCAATGCTCCATGTCTGGAATGCTCTTTCTCCTCACCTGTGCCTCTTGAAATTTCTAGATCCCTTCAAGGCTCAGGTCAAATATCACTTCCTACAAAAGGTCTTTCCTAATCCTCCCTTTCAGCACTCTGAAATTACTTTTTACTTATTTCATACACGTAGAGGAGTTCATCTTTGACCAACCCCAATAGCCCAAAAATACCAGAATGTAATCATAAGATTACAGCTCACATGATAAAGTGCCCTTACTCTTTTTCCAAGGCTACCCACTCTATATGCACAAGGGAATTAATCTATCTCAACCCATCTTCTCCAACAGATTGGCTCTCTATCATTCCCACTCTCTCACCTGTCTTTAATCACTCCCTGTCTAGTGGATAACTTCCTATGGCTTACAAACATACCTATGTCTCCTCCATCCTCAGAAATCACTCACTTGATCCTTCCATCCCTGCTAACTGTTTATATCTTACATCTCTTCTGCCCTCCGTGGCTTGAAAAAGGCATCTACAATAGTTGCCTCAACTTCTCTCCTCCCACTCTCTTCTCAACTCCTTACAATCCTGCTTGTGACCTAACCATTATTCCACCAAAACTGTGGAAAACCCTCCAGTTACCAAGGGTTGCTTAGTTGCCAAACCAATGTCCTTTTCTCAATCTCATTCTCTGTGGTATTGCTCCAGCCTTTGGCAGTGTTGATCACTCTCTCCTCTTTGATACGTTTTCTCCCTTTAGGTTGACGGGACATCAAAAGATCTCTCCTGGTTCTCCTCCAACCTTTCTGGCTGACTTCTTCTTCTCACTCTTCTTTATTGGATCTTCATCCAGATCATACCTTCTTAACTATACATAAATGACCTAGTTTTATCCTGGGTCTTCTCTTCTCCCTTTATATTACTTCATTTGGTGTTCTCATCAGCTCCCATAGATTTAATTACAATCTTTATGCTGATGATTTTCAAATTTACTTATCCTTTCCAACCTCTCAGCTGACCTTCAGTCTGGAATCTCCAACTGCCTTTCAGTCCTCTCGAACTATATGTCCAGTATCCATCTTAAACTTCCAGAATGGAACCCATTATCCTTCCCCCTAAACCCTCCCCCCACCCTCCTACCTTCCCTAATTCTATAGAGGGCAACACCATCCTCCCAGTCCTTCAGGCTCATAAACCAAGAAGTATTCCAGATTCCTCCATATCTTTCACTAGCCTCCCCACCATATCCAATATGTTGCCAAGACCAGTTGATTTCACCTTTGCAAAACCTGTCGAATGTGCCTCTATCTCTTCTCTGACCTTGTCACCTCTCTGGGACAGTCCCTTATCACCTCACACCTGAATTATTACAGTAGCCTCCTAGTGGGTCTGCCTGCCTCAAGTCTCTTGCCCTTCCAATTCATTCTCAATTCATTGACTGAAATGATTTTACTAAAGTGTGGGTCCAAACACTCACTTATTCCCCAATCAATAAATTGCAGTGACTCCCTACCACCATTAGAATTGAATTTAAAATCCATCACTTCAGCACCCTTCGTAATCTAGCCTCCTCTTACTTTTCTAGTCTCATACTTCTACTCCCCACAAGTACTCTTTGACCCAATGACACATGACCTTCATCTCTCATCTCTGGGCAATTTCTCTGTCTACCATGTCTAGATGCTCTCCTTTGTTATCTCTGCCTTCTGGCTTCCCTGGCATCCTTCAAGTCCCAACCAAAATTCCTTCTTTTCCTAGAAGCCTTCCCTAGCCCTCTTAATTCTAGTAACCTTCTGTTAATTATTTCCTATGTATCCTATATATAACCTGTCTGTACATATTTGTTGTCTCCCCATTAGATGATAAACTCCTTGAGGGCAGGAACTCTGACTTTTTTTATATCTCCAGTGCTCAGCACAGTGCCTGGCACTTAATAAAAGTTTATTGATTAATCAAGTAACATGATGTTAATGAGGGATTGAACTAATTACAAAGATTTCTCTATTCCCTGATAACCTTTCTGAGAAGGGAACACTTTTCTCTGAGCGAATCAGAAGGGGCAATCCCATTGACTGAAAGAAGATGGGCATGCTCCAAGGGGACCTTTAAATGATAGTCATTTTAAAATGGGAGGAAACTTCTGGAGGAGAGAATTCCTTTCTCCTCCCCTTTCCCTGTCCCCCATACATTGATCCTAAAGCTTTGAAGAAAACTACTTAACCAGTAGAAGACACTTAACCCAACAGGGAGTAGAAACAATGCTCCAGACAGACAAGGATTTAGAGAAGTAGTCATTCAAGGATAGAGGCAGGTTTAAGAAACTGAGATTTCAGCCCAGAGAGGAGGGGGGGGGGGGGGGAGAGAGAGAGAGAGAGAGAGAGAGAGAGAGAGAGAAGGAGGAGGAAGAAGGAGAGAGAGAGGGAGAGGGAGAGGGGAGGGGGGAAGGGAAGGGAAGGAAAGGGGAGGGAAGGGGAGGGAAGAGAAGAGAGAAGGGAGAAGGCAAAAGGGAGAAGGAGAGAGAAGCAAGGGAGAGAGAGAGAGAAGGAAAGAGAGGAAGCGAGGGAGAGCTACAGACTTAAGACAGACCCAGTCTTGACAATTGAAAATCAATCAGCAGAGAGAAGCAGATCCTGGAGGTGAGGCTGAGCAACCTTCCTTAAAAAGATACCGTAATGGTAATTGGAAATGTATTTTTAAAAGCAAATAAAATATATTTTAAAAAGATATCTTTCTTGTTCATGAGGAAATATGCAACAACTCAACTAAGAGGCGAAAGACATTGGTTTTCAAGACTTTGGTGCCCAGAAGTGAACAAAGACTCTAGATATATGGTCTAATCCAACCAGGACATAGGAGGCCTATCAACTCTTTTTCTCTGGGTCCAGTGTCTCTCTGAATGCAGCCAGAGTTCATGTTAGCTCTTTTGCCTACCACATCTCATTACTGACTCATCTTGGATTTGTTGCACCAAAGTTTGGGAAGGGCATTTACAAACTGGAGTGTGTTCAAGGAAGAGTGACAATATTGCTGAGAAGACTAGGCACCATGATCTTTTGAAGATCAGCTGGATGTCCTGAGACTGTTAAGCCTGCAAAAAGGAAATAAGGAGGACATAATAGCTGGCTTCAGGTACTCATAAGGCTTCCATACAGAAGGGGAATTAGGTTGATTCTGCTTAAGTCTAGAGGACAGAATTTAGAGTAGAGGCAGATTTAATCTTTCTGGCAATTAGTCCTCCAAAGGTTGAAACAACTGCCTCAAGAGGTAGTGAAATCCACACCTTAATTGGAGGTTTTCAGTTGGAAGCTGGATGATCACTTACTGGAGATATTGGAAAAGAGATCTCTGATCTGGCACAGGTTGGATGAAAGGGTCTCTGAGGTCCCTTCCGATGCTGAGATTTTGTGAGTCTGGAAAAAGAATGGACTGGGAAAAGAGGCCCAATGCTTCTCCCCTAGTGACATGATGATAATGTCTTACCACCAAGATTATCTCCAGTTTATGCTGTCCATATCTTCTTTGTACCCGATTGTATCCATATTGCCTACTCCATTAGACTGAGGCTTTTAGAGGACAAAGTCTATTTTTTTGTATCTCCAGTGTTTAGCACAAGCTATATGACTGGCACTTGCAATAAATGCTTGTTAACTTGCTATGAAGATCTATTCACAAGAGAAACTGCCTACAGGATCTTGGAGTCACAAGATCAACAATGATTCTAGAAGCTTCACAGTGGGATCCCTGAAAAAGAGTTAGTGGTGGAGGATGAGATGATCAGGTGACTGGTAACTGACCAAGAGAAATAGGAGACCATAATTCTGGGTTTTGACATAGAGCAGACCAAGCCAAATGCCGGCATTTGGGACAGATTGGAGGCAGAAATAAAGGATCATAGAGGCAACCTGACAGCTTTTAGTAACTGCTAAAGGGAAGGGGGAAGAGATAAGGGGAGGCACCATCAGTGAGTTCCAAGCTAATGGAAGTCCCCTTGAGAAAGGGAAGAGCTGATGACTCAGGAGAGCTAGGGCATCATTGGGTTTTGCACATGAATTTGCTAGAAAATAGGGATAGGGAGGAGAAGGTGCCAGGGAACCTGCCTCATAAGGGCCCTTTGGAAGAATCCTTACTTAGAGGACAAAGTTTTGGACACTTAGAGACAGTGAGAGAGAGCCCCTAGTCCCATGGCTTCCTATATAGGAGAAGGAATTTCTTGAAATATGGGGTTTAGGGCTTGGGACCAGGCTGGAGTAGATTCCCATCTCCTTGGAAATTTTCAAGCAGAGACTGAATGACCATTCATCAGGAATATCACCACGGAAATTCCCTTCCAGTATGATTAGACTAGAAAGTGAAGATGATCCTTCCTAGCTCTCAAATTCCCAGATTCTGTGGGAGCAATTGTCAGACCTCCCTACCAGCAAACCCAAGATCAGGGAGTTCTTCTGTACAGCCTAGACCCACACCTTTCCTATCTATATATTGTCTGTGCATTGGTGTTTGCATATTGCCTCCCCCATCGGACTGTGAGTTCCTTGGGAACAGGGACTGTGTTTGCATCCCTAATACTTAACAATGAGTTAATAACAATAGTTGAAATTTATATAGCACTTACCATGTTCTAGGCATTGTGCTAAGTGTTTTACAGTTACTCATTCATTCAATCCTCACACTAACTCTGGATGGTTCAGTTATGTCTGATTCTTTGTGATCCCATTTGGGGTTTTCTTAGCAAAGCTACTGGAGTGGTTTGCCATTTCCTTCTCCAGCTCATTTTACAGATGAGGAAACCAAGGCAAACAGGGTTAAATGCCTTGCCCAGAGTCACACAGCTAGGGAGTGGTTGAAACTGTATTTAAACTCAGGAAGATGAGTCTTCCTGACTCCAGGGAGCACACTCTGTCCACTGCACCACCTGGAAGGTAGGTACTATTACTGTCTCTATTTTGCAGATGAGGAAACTGTAGTTAAGTGACTTACCTAGTCAGCTAGTGTCTAAGACTGGATTTGAACTTCCCAACTCTAGGACCTGTGCTCTACCAATTGCCACCTAGGCACCCTAAGTTCTGCTTAGCACAGTGCTTAACACATAGGAGGCACTTGACAAGTGTTTATTGACTGACAGATTGATACCTTCTGTAGGGAGTCTTTCCCAATCCTCCCCTCTGGGTTACCTTCCATCTACTCTATATGTATCTTGAACATACCTGGTATTGTCTCCACTATTATAGTATAAAGTCATCAAAGACAGGAGTGTTTGCGCTTTTGCTTTTTCTTTGTACACCTAGTACAGTTCCTAGCACATAGTAAGAACTTAATAACTGCTTGGTGATTGATTATATACACACATACACCCAGTGTTTCCCCACAGGAGAGCTAGATTTCAAAAAACTGATTGTTCTGTCAAATTTCCAGAAATAACGTGAGAGGAAAAAATAGTCATATAGAGAGTAAAACATTTAACCCTAGGAGAAACTCACTGGGTCTGAAAAAAGCATTTAATATGGAATGGGATGAAAGGGAATAGTGTTTGTTAAGTGCTTACTATGTGCCAGATGCTAGTTACACAAAATCAAGAAAGATAGTCCCTGCCCTCACAGGGCTTATGCTCTAATAGGAAAAGAATGCACAAATACGGGAATGGTGGATGAGAAGGAATGCTCCAGTAATTTTCCCTTCCACATGATGACTTTCCTCACTGCAGTTGTGATATTTCTCTGGTCAGCCTAAGAAATTAAATGGGATACTTTGGGGGGTCTGGAAAAGTTGCAGATGACACAGGAAGGCCAACAGATGATGGAGAAAAAACATTAGAAACTCAAAAATACATAAAACATATGTATAGTATTGTATAATATCAATATATTTTATCTTTTAATACCACAATAATTCAGACTTCTTCTCTGGTATGAAGGGAGGGCCAAAAAATTTTACATGGATTTTCCAGCCCCTAATCCCACCTCCCACCCCCAGATGTGACAGGGATAACTGTACTGCTTTGCATTTGCACTCATCCCTATACCTTGAATTCTCCCTCCTTACCTCCATCTCTTGGCTGCCCTTGGCTCTCTCCAAGTCTCAGGTGAAATCCTACCTTCTGCAAGAAGCCTTTCCTGGTCCCCCTTAATGCTAATGCCTTCTTTGGGAGATTACTTTAAATTTGCTCTTATCTAATTTGTCCATGTACTTTTCTCTCTTATTAAAATGGTAGTTCCTTGAAAGCCAAGCATTTGCTCCGTTTTTCTCCGCATATACAAATATGTTCTCAGGGAATTTCTCAGGTGCTTGTCCTGGACCCTGCAGCTTGCTATTTTATAGAAAACCCAGAGGGTATGTTGGAGTATCCTCAGTCATTTCCAACAAGCCTCTTATCACACATAGTTGAAATGCCATTCATTCATTCATTCATGGAGATGTCTAGGTATGTTCGTACCTTCTCCATCCCTCTAATTGATTGACTCAATCAAGAGATCCAGATCTGTCTCTCGCTGTCTGTCATTCTCTGTGTGTCTCTGTCTCTTTCTCTGTCTCTGTCTGCCTGTCTATTTCTCTCTCTCTCTCTCTCTCTCTCTCTCTCTCTCTCTCTCTCTCTCTCTCTCTCTCTCTCTCTCTCACACACACACACACACACACACACACACACACACACACACACCTTTAATACTCCGCAAGTGCTAAGTGCTGAGTTTACAAAGAACAACATAAAAAATTCTTGCCCACAGTGAGTTTACATTTTAATGGACAGACAACACATAAGTAAATAGTTATGCACAAAGTAAAGACGACTGTGGTTTCATTAGTAAAGGGAATGGCTAAATGAGTAATTCCCTTCACCGATGCCAGTTGGTCTCTCCTCTCCAACTGGTGATCTCCAGCAGCTCCAGTGGTGTGCTGGTAAATGCTTAACAACTGATTGTCTGAAAATGCAAGTCAGACACACTTTTCATCTTAATCTGTGTTATTATATTTTCTCCATCACTTTCTTAAGTTTATACAATCATCAAGACAATAAATCGAGCCCTGATATATAGCATATGCCAACTCCTAAAGTATAAAATTTACAGCCCATACCAAAAATTTAACCATCAGCTAGGTAGGAAGGAGCTAACTCCAGTATTCTTCTGGAAAACCTCCCAGAATGCTGAAGATGAGCAATTTGCCAGGGTCATGAAATCGGTATGTGTCCAAGGTGGGATTTGAACCCACGTCTGCCTAGTTTGAAGTCTGGTTCCCTAGCAACTACATTATGCTACTGCCTCTTAAATGCATTTAAATACAGCATAAATGGAAAGTGACTTTAAAAAGGAAGACTGTAACAGTTGGGAGCAGAGGGGTTGGGGGACATGCAGAATAGAACTTCTGGGCAAGATGGAATTTGAGTTTATTTATGAAAGAAGCCAGGGAAACTAAAGTAGAAGAGATAAGGGAAAGCAGTCTAGGCATGTGGGGCAGCCTCTGTAAAGGTGTGGAGACAAAAGATGGATTGTCTTGGGTGAGAAACAAAATATAGGTCAGTGAAGCAGATTGGTGAATGTGTAGAAAGCAATTAAGTGTAAGAAAACAAAGAAAAAGTGACACATTCCTAGCTTGAGGCTCAGGTGTCTTAAAAATGGTTTAACACTTTTTTCTTCACTTTCAATTGTATGTACTGAAATATAAATTATTGTTGCTATAAAAAAAAAGTATGCCAGAACCAAGTGTTTCTAAAATGTGGCAGGTAAAGATGAAGTTGCAGAATTTTAATAAATACGACAGCTTTCTGACACTTCAAGGCTTGGAAAATTCCTTACAACACAATATCTCACTTGAGTTTAAATTTACATTGCAAGGCATGGAAAGAAGGAAAGAAGGAAGGAAGGAAGGAAGGAAGGAAGGAAGGAAGGAAGGAAGGAAGGAAGGAAGGAAGGAAGGAAGGAAGGAAGGAAGGAAGGAAGGAAGGAAGGAAGGAAGGAAGTTGTTCCTGTTGTCCCCTACCCCAGCTTACTTCCTTTTATGTGTTGGCTCCCCATGCCCACAACCCGTGAGACTATGAGCTCTTTTAGGACAGGGACTTTCTTTCTATTAATTGTATCTCCAGCACTTAGCACAGTTCCTGGCATATAGTAGGCACTTCATAAATGTTTGCTGGATTGGATTGACTCTCAGAAAGTCATGTAGCCTTTCTATCTCAAATACTCCATCCATAAAATTGGAATAATAATAGCACCTGTCTCCCAGAATGGCTTTGATAAACCAAAATAATCTACAGAGAGTACTCTGTAAACCTTAAAACACTATATAAAGACTTATTATTATTACCCATTGAGCTACAATTGGGCTGAATCCTCCAAGTCATTTCTCAGGGCCTCACTGCTGGGCTGGGTCCCACTGTTGGCAGATCAAACTGCTATATCTATCACTCACACTTCTGGTGGTTTGCCATTCCAACCTTTCCAAGAGCAGAAGGTGATCACCATTGGTAAGAATTGTTAGGGGCAGAGCTAAGATGGCAGAGTAGAAAGATACAAAAATACTAGCTCTTCCCCCACAGCCCATAAAATACCTGTAAAGAAAGACTCTCGACAAATTCTAGAGCAGCAGAAGCCACAGAACAACAGAGTGGAGGAGATTTCCAGCCTAGGGTGACCTGGAAGGCTGATAGGAAATGTCTGTGGCACGGGATGTGGAGTGGAGCCCAGTCCAGTCTTGGCCATGCAGCACAGCTCTGTGAGGAGGACATGAGCAGGCTTCGGGGGCAAAATCCCCAGTCACAGTAGCACCAGGTCACAGATCCCTCAACCCACAGGTGCCAAAGGTCAGTGACAGGGTTTCTTTCAGCTGGACAAGAAGGGAGAAAGGTCTTCTCATAGCTCCAGCCTCAAGCAGCGGCAGCATCTAGCAGGCAGCAACATTTCCCACAGCAGCCCTCATCCGTTGTTGGATCATAAAACCCCCTGGGGACACTACCTCAGCCCTGTGTAGAGTCCCTGCCTTCATCTAATACTCCTGAGGGATTTGAGTAGTTGATCTTTATCTCACACTGAATGGCAGCCCTGCCCTTGCAGCTTATCTGAATCTCAGCCCCCAGTGCTGTCTTGGTGGAACTGGAGGTGAGGTGGTTGTGAAGAGGAAACTCTATTATTCAGATTCTGGGCACAAAAATTTCTACTTGCTACCAGACTAGTGTACATGCTTAATTGTACCACCTTGGAGGAACTGAGATCTTACAGACCCCCAGAGTATACCCTACTCTTGACAAAGGACCCAAAAGTCAAGTAACTTGTTGGGAAAAGTTCAAAAAAGGGGGGAAAAATAAGACTATGAAAGTTACTTTCTTGGTGAACAGATATCTTCTCCCATCCTTTCGGATGAGGAAGAACAATGGTTACCATCAGGGAAAGACATAAAAGTCAAGGCTTCTATATCCCAAACATCCAAAATAAATGTTCAATGATCTCAGGCCATGGAAGTGCTCAAAAAGGACTTTGAAAATCAAGTAAGAGAGGTGGAAGAAAAATTGGGAAGAGAAATGAGAGAGATGCAAGAAAATCATGAAAAGTGGGTCAACAACTTGCTAAAGGAGACCCAAAAAATGCTAAAGAAAATAACACCTTGAAAAATAGGCTAACTCAATTGGCAAAAGAGGTTCAAAAAGCCAATGAGGAGAAGAATGCTTTCAAAAGCAGAATTAACCAAATGGAAAACGAGGTTCAAAAGCTCACTGAAGAAAATAGTTCTTTAAAATTAGAATGGAACAGTTGGAGGCTAATGACTTTATGAGAAACCAAGAAATCACAAAACAAAACCAAAAGAATGAAAAAATGGAAGATAATGTGAAATATCTCATTGGAAAAACAACTGACCTAGAAAATAGATCCAGGAGAGACAATTTAAAAATTATGGGACTACCTGAAAGCCATGATCAAAAAAAGAGCCTAGACATCATCTTTCATGAAATCATCAAGGAAACTGCCCTGATATTCTAGAACCAGGGGGCAAAATAAATATTGAAAGAATCCACCGATCACCACCTGAAAGAGATTCAAAAAGAGAAACTCCTAGGACGTTGTAGTCAAATTCCAGAGTTCCCAGGTCAAGAAGAAAATATTGCAAGCAGCTAGAAAGAAACAATTTGAGTATCGTGGAAATACAATCAGAATAGCACAAGATCTAGAAGCTTCTACATTAAGGGATCAAAGGGCGTGGAATAGGATATTCCAGAAGTCAAAGGAACTAAGACTAAAACCAAGAATCACCTACCCAGCAAAACTGAGTGTAATACTTCAGGGGAAAAAAATGGTCTTTCAATGAAATAGATGACTTTCAAGCATTCTTGATGAAAAGGCCAGAGCTGAAAAGAAAATTTGACCTTCAAATACAAGAATCAAGAGAAGTATGAAAGGGCAAACAGCAAAGAGAAATCATAAGGGACTTACTAAAGTTGAACTGTTTGCATTCCTACATGGAAGGACAATATTTGTAACTCTTGAAACTTTTTTTCAGTATGTGGGTAGTTGGTGGGATTACAGAGAGAGATACAGAGAGACAGAGACAGAGACAGAGAGAGAGCACAGGGTGAGCTGAATAGGATGGGATCATATCTAAAGAAATGAAATTAAGGGGTGAGAGAGGAATATATTGGAAGGAGAAAGGGAGAAATGGAATGGGGCAAGTTATCTCTCATAAAAGAGACAAGTAAAAGACTTTTCAGTGGAGGGAAAAAGTGGGGAGGTGAGAGAGAAAGCATGAAGCTTACTCTCATCACATTCCACTAAAGGAAGGAATAAAATGCACACTCATTTTGGTATGAAATCCTATCTTACAATACAGGAAAGTGGGGGAGAAGGGGATAAGAAGGGTGGGGGGGATGATGGAAGGGAGGGCAGTGGGATGAGGGAGCAATTTGAAGTCAACATTCTTGGGGAGGGACAGGATCAAAAGAGAGAATAGAAGCAATGGGGGGCAGGATAGGATGGAGGGAATTATAGTTAATATTACACCACACAACTATTATGGAAGTCATTTGCAAAACTACACAGATATGGCCTATGTTGAATTGCTTGCCTTCCCAATGCAGATGGTTGGGGAGGGAGAGAGGAAGAGAAGTTGGAATTCAAAGTTTTAGGAACAACTGTTGAGTATAGTTCTTGCATACAACTAGGAAATAAGAAATACAGGTAATGGGGTATAGAAATTTATCTTGCCCTACAGGACAAAAGAGAAGATGGGGATAAGGGAAGAGAGGGATGTTAGAAGGGAGGGCAGATTGGTGATAGGGGTAATTAGAATGCTTGACATTTTGGGGTGGGGGAGGGGAGAAATGGGGAGAAAATTTGCAACTCAAAATTTTGTGGAAATGAATGTTGAAAACTTAAATAAATTAATTAATTTTTTAAAAGTGAAAGAAAAAAAAGTATTGTTCTCCTAAAAGCAGAAAAGGACAAATGCAAAGGACTGAGCCCTGCACTCACTGTCCACATGTCAGGTGAGGAAGACCCACAGCTTTTCTCTCACCCAAACAGCATCCAGGCAGAAAAGAACAGGAGCCAGAGACTCTCCTTGGCTGGTTAGTGCCTTTTGAATGTGGTCCAATTCCAGCTCAGTCTTCATTCAACCGTCCATCTCTTCACAATGTAGTTAGCAGACAGGAACTCACTCCAGAATATCTTTGCACACTCCATATTAGAGAACTATACTGTTCCATTCCATGTCATCATGTCTTTCCAGGAGTAGGTGTCCTGGCCTAATTCATGCAGACTGGCACTGAAGATGGAGCACTAAGCCTCCATAATCCATATATCATAATACTCAGAGAAGCAGTATTTGTGATATAGTGCCTGGCACTTGGTAAGTGCTTAATAATTGCTTGTTGTTCAGACTTGTAATAACAAAAGACATCAGACAAAGGAGATATCCATCAATTGAGGAATGGATGAGTTAATTTTATTACATGGATATAATGGGATTTCATTGCTCCATAAGAAATGATGACTGAAGAATTCTGAGAAGTAAAAGAAGACTTCTATGAACTGATGCAAAGTGGAGCAAACAGAACCACAAAACAATGTATTTATTACAACATAAATGGAAATAACAGAAATGGACCCTGTGCAATTACACTAGCCAAGTTTGAACCAAAAGAAGGGTCATGAGGATGCACCTCCCTCCCTTCTTTGCAGAAGTAGAGAACTGTGGTGAAATATTGAATATTGTCAGCTCTGGTTGAAGTTTTGATGAATTTTTACTGAACTATTTTTTTCTCATTCTTTTAAAAATACATATATTTTGTTATAAAAATAAACTCTCTGGATAGAGAAAGGACAGGAGAAACTGGGAAATTAAGATGCTGGAAAAACAAAATACATCAATTAAAATTTTCTAAAATTCTTATAAGAGACGGCTCACTGGGTAGAGAAAGAAAGAGGGATATATTTGGAAATTAAGAAAAGTGATATAAATTAAAAGATTTCAATAAAAATTAAAATTCAATGTAAAATGAATCTCTAAGCAAAATATGTCCTTTTTTTCAGAACTACAGTTACCTTAATTAGCACGTGTGATTTCAGAGAATGGGGATAACCATGGCATTCAAATACTTCAGCTCCAAAAGTCTTAATCAATCTCGTGAAGAGGAAGCCAAGCTAACAAATAAATATTCTCTTATTGTAATGACACAGACCTCTCCCACCTGATGAATTAAATTTCCCCAGCTGGGACAACTCATCATGTAAATTGTTCTTCTCCATCATCAAATTGCTTTCAGCCTCCTAAAGAGCAAAGTAGAAACCTGATATGACTAAAATTCCTGTAAATGACCCCATGAAATGCCAAGTAGTTTGGGTTGGTATGTAATGGATGAAATACTATGAATTTGTCAAGGCTGACATCTTTTCACCTTGAACTGGCTCTTCTGCCCCATTTCTCTCTCCCTCCCTGCAGTCCATTGACCAGCCCAACCGTGGACAGAAGTGAACCCCCAAGTCCCATCAAGTGACACTAAATTGTGAATTATGTAAAGAGAAGATATAATTAAATGATACTTATCATTAAATCCTACTTATTGCTGCCTGTTTGGCTCATAAATAAAGAATTGTTACAGATAATTAGGCAAGTGTTCATCACTGAGGTCTATTTACTATTGCATAGTTAATTAGTAAATTAATATTTTATCCTCAAACTGAAATCATTAAAATACAGATTGACTATTATTCTATCCTATTACCATGATAATAATAAGCAAACCCTGAATTTAGTTCACACTTTTCCTCTGATGAGTTAAAAGCACATCCATGGCCACGATGATATCCATTATTCTCACTCCAATCCAATTCTTCTGATGCAAGAATGGCTGGGGATTATTCTCCCCATTTTACAGATGAGAAAACCAAAAAGACTAACTGATTTGCATAATGTTGTAAAAGCGGTCAGTGGCAGATGTGGGATTAGAACCCAGGTCCTTCCAATTCAGGGTCCAGAATGATGCCCACTTAACCATAATGAATTTAACTTGTCATTTGACTCAGTTTAGCAATGTCAAGCATCTTCTCCCCAGTCCTTCATCCAGCATATCTAATTGGTTGACTAGTTTTGCCATTTTGACCTCTATAACATCTCTTTCATCATGTTCTTTCTCTTTCCTCATGTGGTCCACACCCTTATTTTGTCCCTCATCTCTTCTCTTCTGGACTATACCATTGGTATTGTTTAGTTGGTTTTAGTCCTGTTCCACTCTTCATGACCCCATTTGGAGTTTTCTTGGCAAAGATACTGAGTGGTTTGCCATTTTCTTCTGCAGATCATTTTATAGATAAAGAAACTGAGGAAGATAGGGTTAAGTGACTTGCCCAGAAACACACAGCTAGTAAGTGTCTGAGTCTGGATTTGAACTCGTCTTCCTGACTCCAGGCACAGCACTCTAACCACTATGCCCCTCACTGCTGGACTAATATGACAGCCTCTGAACTGTACTTTCAGCTTCCAGCTTCTCTACCTCTTCATTCCATTTGCCAAAATGCTGCTAAAATAATCTTAAAACTCAGGTCTTTGTAGCATGAGGGAAAGAGCACTAGTTTTGGAATTAAAGGACCTGTGTCCACACATACACACACTAATAGACACAGCAGATACATAAACCACTTCACTCTCTGCATCTTTGTTCTCAGTTGAGGCTCAGGTCCCTGAGGAACTGAAGGGAAGTAGAAAGAAATGAATGCGTTTAAAATTCCACACCAACTTCCAGCACTCATTTTTTGGCTCCTGATCCTGTCTACTTTTAACGTGTCTCATTTCAGTGCAGTGCTGTCTTTTAACTTTGAATAGTGGATCCACATCTCAATGCAACTTTTAAAATTGAAAGTGAGATATCCCCTTCTCTCTAACATGATCCAGACAGAGAGTCATGATGGAAGCAGTCTGTGGCAGAGTTAGCCAGGGAGCAGAGATGAGTAATGACATAGCATCCTGCACCTATGGGGTTGATTCAGTGAAGGATTGTTTGCATGTAATATAGTCAATTTAATTGATGGAAACTGTTCTTTCCAAGGTCACCATACCTTCCTAGCTGCCAAATCCAATGATCATTTACCAATTCTTATCATTCTTTACTTTTCCATATCAGACTCCATTGACCAAGCTCTTCTGAGAAACTCTCCTCTCTTGGTTTCTATGACACAGAACTCCTCAGAGCTTCCTAACACTTGTCTGCTCAACCCTTCTCTTTCTTTTCTACTGGCTCCCCTTTTCCTCCTGCTCCTGAAATGTTGGCAGCCTCCAATTTTCCACTCCAAAAAAAAATCTCTTCAATACCCTTGGACTTGATACAATCAGGACATTGTCATCTGTGAACAGTAGTATCTGGAGGACCTCACCAACCACAGGGAAGCCCTCCTCCATTTGGAGGCTATGTATGCATGTCTACTGAGACATCTCTCCTTGGGTGTCTGTGTTCAATAGATAGGTGTATTTCAATGTTGTGTGCATGTTGTCACATGTTCATGATAGAATGTAAGACCCTGGGGGGCACAGGCTATTTTTTTTGGTCTTTGCAACCACAACACCCAGCTTAGGTCTGGGCACATAGTAAGTGCTTAATAAATGACTGCTGAATGAATGAAGTTTGTATGCCTGTCTAATTATGTGTGCGTCAGGATCTAGTCATATGAAAC